>NW_019522673.1:100193-179847 GCF_002814215.2 Seriola lalandi dorsalis
CAAAAAGTCCCCCCACCCCCAAAAAATTATAAAAAAGGGGCAGAGCTTTTTCTATAACTGCACCGCTACTATGAAATGACCTGCCTGCTTTCTTATAAGACTTACAAGAAAAGCTGGCAAACGTGCATGTGTGTGAGACTGTGTGTGTATGTGAATGTTTCTGTGCATGTTTATATATCACTGTATGTTTATGTAATGTATGGGTACATATATGTGTATTTGGTATTTTATTATTATCTATCTTAGTATTTGATCTTGTTATATTGCCTCATGCTTGCACTCACTACAGGACAAAAACATAAATCCAGTTACATCAGCCAAAGCACAATCATGTCATGCTTTTGTTTTGTTGAACTATTTAGAGACGTACAGCATTGAGTTTCTTTGTGATAACATTTGAAGTCTTTAATATTGTGTAGAATTACCATGTGTTTCTGTAATATAGGTGATCTTTGATATTTGTTATTAAACTTAATGCTGTTTTTTGTACAATGCAGGTAGAACTGAAACAATGAACTGTTTTTTCGACTGGCACAAAATGAATCAGCAAAAAATTTGATACATACTTACTTGTTTGAGGTATTAACCCAGCTTTTCAAATTTGAGAATTTGCTGATTTTTCTGTATCATTATTGTAAAATGAATATCTTTTTGAATTTTGGATTTTTAGTCAGACAAAAGATGTGTACATACTCTGGGTATTTGTAATTTGTTTTATGACATTTTACGGAATAAACAATTATATGAAAAAAAAAATAGATTAAGGTGATATCTATTATTCAGGTACATGAGTTAATTAGTCTGTGGAGCAGAATGAATCTTGCTGACCTGAAACGTTTTATTTCTCACAGTAAACATTAACAGTGGACTAACTAGTTTCTGAAGATTACTTCCTGTCAGACCAGTTGCTTTAAACAAAGCTTAACTCTCTTAACTCTTAAATTCATTTTATTTATTTAGCAATACCATGAAGCTTATGGAGAAGCCCTTGTTTATAGATACACATTAAGCCAAAAAAAAAAAACAATCTGATTACATTTGCCTAAAATAAAAGTTATGTTTGTTGTTGGTTGTTTTTAATTGCTGTGAGTATCTCTATCTGTAAGAGACACAAGTGGTAAGACTGAAACCAATATTTAAAACAGCCTGTTTCTTACATTATTTAATTGGGATATCCTTAGTTAAAGTTACAAATAAATTATTGGTCTTTTTGACCTCCTGAGAATCCTTTGAGGATCCACTTGTGGATGTAGAGACTCTACTTAGACAACAGATTATCATGAGAACACAGTAAACTCTTAAGTTGTTTGTGACAGTTTGATGTTGTTTGACACTCTCCCACAGGGGGGCAGTCTTAGCCTTACTTACTTGCCTCTGACAGTGAAAAGAAGCTGATGTATTTTTAAAAAAAAAAACATCTGTTGGTTCACTGGATGAAATTAAGAGACACAATCCTTCATTCCTTTATTGTGATGATCCCCTGATACAGTTCCCCTCCCCTGTAAAACGATCCCCATTCCTCCTCACCTCATGTCCTGGATCAGGGAGACTTTAAGAGGCGGCATGGCTGATCCACCACCGTCAGATTTGCGTCGTTCAGTGTCATGAATGAAACCTGAAGTGTGAGAAAAAAGAAAGAGAAGTTAGGCAATTCCTCTGCAATTTGTTTATTAGTTGTGTACATTAAGTAAATTGTTCCAGCCTTTACCTGGAGGTCCCAAACCACCTGGAGTTGCATTCTTCTTCTCTTTGCTTTCCTGGTAGTGCAGAAGGTGGGACCACAAGGCAGATTTACCCTGAAAGAGGAAATATACTGTAGAGTCATTATTTGTTGTGAGAGCATCTTGCTGTGGAGGATTGATCAGGTGCATTAGGACTGCAGAGGTTTGTGTTTCCTGACCTGTTTAACCTGCAGCCCGTGGCTCCAGATCCTCTCCAGCAGGTCACACAGGCTCGCAATCAGAGTGTTCTCTTCAACACCGGTGATGCTGACCTCGCCGTGTCCCAGCTCCACGGCCTCCCGACCCATCTTCTCTACCAGCATACGCTTGGTCTGCAGAGAAACAAACAGATTAACACACACACACACACACACACACACACACACACACACACACAAGAAATAGTTTGTCATCTTAATGAAATTATATCTTTGCTTGCCAGGACACCAGTCATCACCGTCATAAAATCTGGATTTTATGGACAGTGTACACTTCAAAGTAACTGATAATTGAAAAATGAATGATTTTCCATCAACTTTCCATTGCACCTCTCGTTCTTTGCATAACGATCTTAACGCTAAAATCTTTACAGATGTGTAGAAACTGTGGCGAGTTTTAATCGACTAAAACAACGCAGCACTCATCAGCTAGAAACACAGACATTGTCAAACCTTGTTCCTGCACTCCTTCAGCAATCCTTCAACAAATTTCCAGTTTGTCTGAGCGATGACAGAAGGCGACAGGTTGGACAGTTTTGGCTGTCTGATGGTTGTGCCCAGGTTTCTGGCTTCCTGGATGTACTTCTGATACAAAACAGAGAGCGTGGAGTCAGCAATCCAATCAACTCAGGAAATTGGTTTGCTCAGGTCACAAGTGAGTTACTACAACATTTATTACAAACACTGGTCTAACCACAGAGCTAGTCTCACTCCAGAGTGGAGATAAGAGGGAACACCAGAATAACTTCAGTGTTTAATCACAGATTGTTCTACAGTAAAAAAGTGATGGAGACTGTCTGATAATGGAATGTTCTGCATTTTAACTTTCGGTCTTAGAAATTATTTCAATTAGTCCAGCCAGTGTTCAGTAAATAGACTCAGATATTCAAATATGTAAGTCTACACAGCCTATTACAACGTTACGTTTCTGGTAGCATACACTAAATCTAAGCTGTGATCATTATAATAATGCCATTGTGATAATTATGCCAGACTTTCAGATTTTGAACTAAACTAAACTAATACCCTCTATGAAGGGTGAAACTCATGAAAATGAAATGATGTTTATTAAAAAAATATTAAGTGCTTCAGGTGGCAGCTACGAGAGCTGGACATTTTCTTTGCTTTCATAAATCACACTTGTAATAAACTCATGACGTTACTCTTTGTTGTATGTTTCCAACCATACTGACATTGGAAACATATGATGAGTTAATAATAGGGCATGTACACTGTACATCATTGTTGAAATGATTTATGAGCTGTACTTTGATAAACTAATCGTAATAATTGTGTCAGACCATTAACCCAAAAGGTCAAAAGAATTAACTTTCACTCACAAGAGATGTACTAACAACAAACAAACAGAACTGGGATGAACAATTACAGTGTGTATAAAATATTCAGGTAATGAACAACATAAATCAATTTTGAAGAAAATGTATGAAAATAAATGTATTTTGCTTTAATGATTTCATGTTAATGAGTTCCACCTCTCACAACCCCAGACATGATGACATGGCCTACAAAGTGGGATGGATTATCAGCTAAAGCTCAGCTGCTGATGGTGAAGGGGGGAGATGGTGAGGGAGGTAAAGACCACATGGGTGGACAGGTCATGTGGTCTGTGGACTACCAACACATACCACGTCCACAGTCACCGACTTTAGACAGGGCTTGAAGGACTGTGAGAGCCAGTAGTAGTCAAGAAACAGCAGGAGCTGCAGCTCCGGAAACAAACACTCTACATGCTGAGAGTGTGTGAACATGAGTGCAAGAGAGGCGGAGAAAGACAAAAAGAGACAGTGACCGGAAGTGTGAGGCGAGGGGGTAAGAGCGAAGTCAAAATAAAGCTAACAGAGAACACATCATGCAAAATGAACGAAGACAATAAAGCTCAAGCAGTCAATTTGTTTAAATATGAGCTGAGAAAAGAAAACTCTGTGGGGACTTCTCCCACCTCTCTCTGGTCATTGTCTAAATAAAGGTGCTCGGCGTGCTGCTTCTGTCGGTCCCTCCTCCTCCACTGGGCGGGAGCACTCCTCTTGGTCCATCTGTATCACAGAACAACACAACTCCAGTCAGCTTTACAGACAAACAGCCAACAAGATCAGATTGAATTAAGGCAATGAAGGTTCATTTCAAGCAAAAAATATATCAAAAGGACAAATTTTAATGTGATAATAACATGAAATATTCACTTGTTGCTGGTGGGCCCGGTGGAGAGCACATCAGACTGCAGTCGGGGGAAGAAACCTTGCTCATAGCGCCCCTGACCGATCTTCATGTCCAGCAGGTGGGGGTGGAGGGCAGTGTGGTCGATCTTTGACACTCTCATCTCAATGGCTTTCTCTGTGGTGCGAGATGCGGGATGGGGGGGGGGGGCGGAAGTCGGTGGTGAGATTACAGAATGCATTCATCATTTTCATTCATTTTGTTCATTTGCCCAAATCATTGTGTTTTCATTGTCAAGACGAGAGTGAGTCATAGTCTGTGGCATGACAACATGTCTTTGTTAACAATTACAATTCATGAGATCATCTGGTCATGAATTTTGCATGTCGTCAAAGTGACTGCTCCAACAGCTTATCATTTAGGATTGGTAAGTAAAACATTTTAAGGATGTTGCAAAAAGAAATATCCTTGCCATTTGAACAAATACAATGCAAATAAAAAGAGAAATAATATATAAGGTTATCCTGTCTTGAAATATCCCATAATCAGAAACCCAGTAATTTTCTCTTTTTACTTTTTTTTTTCCATCTTTTCATCATCATCTGACTAAGATGCTCATATTTTCTGTAGCAAATTGTGTAGAGAAACCAGCATAACTATGACTAAGAACCTTTCATCTCTCATTTAGTAAGTGATTGACAACAGAAGAAAGAGAACAAGTTAAAATAGAAAAAAACATTTTCTCTTTTTTCTAAAACACCCACAGAACCAAAAGAAGTGACAGAATAAAGGCCCAGAATTTATGTTTTGTTTTTTTTAAGGAACCATTTCATCCATGAATGCAGCTTTAGACAGTGTTTTTCTGATGCCTGATTACAACACACCCACATGAATAGGTTACTTCATGTACTGTATGTAAAGACACGGTGAGATATACAGAAGATGTAAAAATGTAGCATGAAATAGGTGAAAAGTAAACTGACTGTCTGAAGCTGCGATTCACAGGTACAAAGATTTAAATCCCTGAAAAGAATTCATTATCACCAATTCACCTGCATGCTGCAACTATAAAGAGGAGTTTTTAGAGCATTTAAGCTTAGTAAAAACTGACATGCGTGCAATGCATTAAGGATCTCACAGAGGAATCTTACATTTACAGTGAGAAGTAAATAAAACACATTTATCAAAAAATGTTTTCCGTCTAAAAAACTGTTATAGTGTGTTCCGGGTTCAAGGGGTTAGTTATTATTATTCATTATTAATTATGTAATTATAATTATTATGCAGACAAGTTCAAATGAGGCTCATCCATCCTCTATGAGTGTACCTATCTCAATGCACTGCACACATGTTCAAAGAGCTGCCATTCAGAGATATTTGAGGTCACGGGAGCAAATATTACGAAGGTGAGTCTTGTCGTCCTCGAGCCCAATGACATGAGGTCCAGGAACAACAAAATCAGCTTTCTCATATCGTTTTTTTACCAGGTTGTCTGCAAACAAGACAGCAATTACCAGTCAGTTATGTAAAGAGAGCAAATCTCCAAGTCTGAGAAGAAGTTCACACATTCAAATTAATTTTTAGTGACTCCCATTTGGATTGGATTTGGATTTAAGGGCTTTTTTAATTACATTCAAAAAACTTTAAATTTAAATTAATTTTTTGGCTTTAATCCAACATTACAGAGGTCCATTTTTTTACAGTCTCAAGTTAATATACTATGGTGAAGCTATTCATTTTCAAACTAAATCCTGTGGCTTTATCACAGCAAATCAGTTTTCCCCATTAGAGGTGTTCATACCAGGACAAAGACAGGTGCAGAGACCTGAAGCATATTGATGAATGTGAGTACAACATTTGGTGCTATGAAAGCAGTCCAATTATGTTAAAAAAATTTCAAAAATATTTTTTATTGTTATGAAATCCACAAAGCTTTCAAGGAATTCCGGGACTGATCTTTTATCCTTACCCGCTTCTTCGATGTTTGTGCATTTCTGGTACATCGAGGTGCGAAGCGTGGGCGTGCGGACGTTCAGCATGCGAATCTTATCAACACGGGCGTCAAACACCCTCAGTGTGTGCTCCTTCTCCTCATCATCATGACAGAGGATCTTACTATCGATGAAGGAGGCAAACATCTGCGTCTCCAAGAATCGTGACAGGAAGGGCAGGTAGGGCTCTGGCTGGTCAGACAGGAAGGAGGCCTGCAAACATGCACACGCAATTATGAAGGATGGGAAATTCAGTGTCATGAATTATAGAATACCCTTCATTTTACTATTAACAAACCATCTATAGCACTTTACCTTGTCAAAGTTCTGCATCTGGTCTCGATTGGTGAACCAGGACTCTTTGTCCTGGCTCGGCTGGATGACAAACACCTCATAGTCTGCGAACATCTGGGTAAATCGGTTGGCGAAGACCTCGCGCACTTGGATGTTGAGCTGGTGCATCTTTAGCTCCTCATCGTCACACTGAACCCGCATGTCCTTATTGCTGCTGGCATCCTCCCTCACTTCCAGCTGTTGTGCACAAGCATTCATTAATGCATAAACACACACACACACAGGAAAAGTACAGACAGGATAAACAAAAGGGAAAAATGTGTGAGAAAGAAGTGAGAAAGGAAAGAAAAAACATGTGTATATTTTTCATGTTATCTTATCTGACTGCTATCACAGGCCACTGATGAAGCAGCAGGGTTATGGGAAAGGAAGTCAAGGACATCTGGGATTTATGGCCCAAATCAAACTGAAACACAAGTTCTTTTTTTAGCATGTCAGTGGGTCAGCTGGACAGACACACAGAGCAGGCCGACCACTGTGTGCGCGCGTAACTGAACAACAAAGTCGCAATCCAGTGACGTGATCCAAGAATCTGTTTAATCACTGACTTCCCTTGAATCAAACTCAGCAGTGAGTTTAGATAAGAATAATTATAAGTGAAGACTGACCTCATACACACGGACATATAGCTAATCCATTCATGGAAGACTATTGCTGGCACAAGTGCATAAGCTGATTAAACTGCACATAGAGACTTTCTCTAATTAGCAGCCAATTGATCCATGCATCAGTCTTTAGACCAAGTATTTCATTATAATACTTACTACGGTTTGTAAGATACTCAAGCCAAATGGAAATGAAACTGTAAAGATGCCAACTACATCTGTTGATGTCAGTGTTTATAAAAGGCTTCGATCATCTAGGCTGTGAGATATCCACATTTTAAAGGCAACTGGAGTTGATGAACTGATGAAGTGTCTTGGATTAAGAACAAAAACACCTTCAAGACACCACAAGACTGTGGGTATTGAATATGATGAATATGATTATTTTGGCAAAAAATATGTCAGTATCATATGCTCGATTCATAAATAATATCAAAACAACATTTGTTTTCCTTTTTAAAGCACATTTTTATGTAAAAAATGTAATTTAAATAACTTGTATTTTTTCTCCTTTTCTGTCTGTACTCAAAAAACATGGCTCCGGTCCAGAGTGTGATAGAAGGGCCCCCCCTTTTGTTTACTGCCCTGTACTGCAGTAATGGCAGTAATACTGTAACTATGCAATAAACCTTTGCATTTTTTCAGTTCCTGTAGAAACATTGTCACATTCCCTTTCCCTACGTTTTGCCCTCTATATCTTCTAAAAGCTGGCAACACAAACTGGCACAAACAGTATATGAGATGACATTCATTTGAGATGAAAATGTATTTACAGTGCAAAGTATTTGCAATAACATACCAACACTCAAAAGCTGAAATAAAAATAATAGAGCTGTAGAATGTAAGAATTTAAAAACTACATTTACATGGCAGGGGTTAAAACTGAGATCACTGTTATTTAAATATTGGTCTTAGTGATATAATGAAGCTTTATCATTAAATAATTTATTAGCATCATTGTTATATTGCACTTTTAGTATCTAAGGTCTAAGTCAAACCTGGGAATAATATTTGGACCAATTTATGATACACACTCATTTGTGCACACATTTTTAATTCATCACGTCATTTCTCACCTTCTCCAGGCTGACTCCTGTCCTCTTGACCAGAGCCTGCAGTCTGGCAATAGTTTCATTCTCTCTCAGCAGGTAGGAGTTGAGGGGCGAGGCCAGATTGCCATTGCGCTTGTCAGAGACCATATCAACAGATCGGAAGCTGCGGTACTTGGCCTGGCTGTCGCTGGAATGAATATTTCCCTCTGGAGACACGCCGAAGGACATGAGCACCTCTGAGATCTCCTGGATGAACTCTAGCTTGTTGGGAAACTGGGGTAACTCCTCTGGCAGTTCGATGAAGTGGTTATCGATGTCTACGAAACACAAGTTAGCCTGAAAAGAAAACAAGGGACAAGATAATGAACTATCAAAAAACAAAAAAACATGTCTGACAACACTTTCTACTTTATACACATCTGTCTTTGTATAAAATGGGAAGCAAGAGACTTATTCCTAATGAGCTAACTGATGACTGTCAAACTGGAATGCCATGCTGAGAGTAGTAAGTATGGAGGTTAAATATAAAAAGGCATAGGTTCAAAATATCATGAGTAACTAGATACTTAAACAAAGCTTAAAAATGTGGCCACAAAACTGTCAAACTGTCCTACACAAGAGACACAAGACACAAAACTGTTGCTCTACATGGCTCATGTCAGTAATGATAAACCCACGTGTTCTGATTGTAAATAAAAACACTGGCAAGCTAAAGCGAGAATGTCTGGGTTCCCAAAGACAACTAAAGACAACGAGGTGCTCACACTACAACATGAAAATCCCACAACTGTGAATTTATCAGCAAATTAACACCATTTCAAAAGTCAACATCGGGAACACGCTACGATGCGTCTGTACCTCCTGTGGCAGCTCTAGCTTGGTGCGGTCATCCTGTCCGTTGGAGTGGAGGCCCATGAGATACGGCACAGGAGCGTCCAGGAAGTGGAGGAGGGAGGCAGGCAGAATGGGAACGTACACATGCTGCCACTGGAAGGGGAACATTAAGGCCGTGATGCTCTCTGCCACCGTCATCAGCCTCTGGTAATCTGTTTCACACACACAAGCACACACACAAAAAGTGAAGGTCGTGGAGCAAAGGCCGTAACCACGTGAAAGATACTGTACGTTCGAGCAGTATATACAGTACAGTGCAGATTTCAGGGCTCATTTTTCTGGTTATCACTTTAAAACCTTGGTGACTGTAATGACTTTGAGTGATCACGTGTTCCAAAATTTTTTCCTGATTAGTGCTTTTTTCAAAATTACTATTTGCAAATGCCTGTTCAATGACATGATAAGTGGTAAATTCAACATTTACTGGACACAATGGACTTTTAGTGTTTGCTGTAAACTTTAAAAGGGGAAAGCCGCACTGAAACCTGCTGATGTATTGCTCGTGACGGACATTTTTGGGGCAAACTCAAAGAAAAACTTGTTATGCAACTATTTTTCCATGTGTTATTCCCAAACACCGCCTTTGCCTGATAAATGTTGTTTATTGCTCCAAAACACTTTGGCCAGTGTGTGTGACATGCATGTGACAGAAAAGTTGCGCAACACGACCGTCTGTTATTGCAACAGGATTAGGTTTTTTTCATGCCTCAGCTCTTCTGGTCGCCCTTTGAGTATAAAATCCATCAACTGCCTCAGGTTGCATGATAGTCAGTCCGTCCTGCTATGTTTGCAGGAACCACGGTGTAGCCAAACAGCTTCGTCCAAAACATTAGCATTAGCTTTGTTAGCATGCAAAGCTGAGGGCATCTTCTGATGTATGATTTTACACAGCTGACAGACCTGCCGCAATATCACTGACTGGCTGGAAAGAAGAATATGACTGAAGGTTTTCTGCCCTGTGTGATTCAGGATTTAGGAGCACAGGCGTAAACCCTGTGAGAACAAAGTAGACTATCATGACATGACAAAAAGAAACACACAACACTGCTACAGTGTTACCTCTTTACTCCGGTTATCTTTGTGATTCTGTGTTCTGTAAATGTGATAGAAGAGTTTGACCAATGACCAACCTTAAAGGAATTAAGTGCGATGACACATACTGTGTCCAAATTTAGGGAGTGGCTCCTCTGTAACAAGACAACATGGCCTGTTTCATTTCAGAGACTACAAATGCAGCCAAGACTTGGGATCAAAAAATGTTTTAATTTGGAAAACACTTCTGGTGTATCCTTTACAACCTTTAGTACTCTATGATCCATCGAGCACTGGATAATATTTGGGAGGGCGATTTTTTTATTTAAATTGAGTATTTTGACATTGTGATAATGTCACTGTAAATGTCACAACTACTAGCGTTAACTTGTGATACACTTACATTTTTTAAACTGTTGTCTACATAAACACACCATCAGTTTGCACTCTGTGGCGCTCTTTCTTTTTATTTGAAAAGGAGGTCCTCTGAAGGACCTCTGTGGCCTGCATCCTCTGGAGGATCCAGACTTCGAACTGTGAGCACAGCTACAGTCAGCTGGTCCTGTGGCTAACGTTAAATTCCTTTGTCATGACTCCACACAGCAACACTCCTTCGTGTTCAGGATTTCACACTTGAGTCAACTGGTATACATGCAAATATGTATCCAGTCCTCCTCATCTGCATTCCTGCTCTATCCAGCTGACACCTACTGTACATTCAGCAGCAGCTCTGCTTCTCCTGTTATGGTGCCAAAATAAATACCATTCCTTCTTTTGGTCATGTGCTGGTCCATGAGAAGAGACTCTCACCCCAGCCAGGGCCTCCCCCCCCTATCAGCAGCTTCCTCTCCCAGGACAGGGACAAGAATACTAACATCATCCGTCTGCTCTTAAACTAGGTCACCACGACAGGAAACTACTTTAACTCAACTCGCAGGGTCACATACTGCTGCTTATACGCACAGACGCATGCCAAGAAAATGTTTGAAATGTCCACAATGAGAACTGGTTGCAGCTACGACCTGAAGTGATGCTTGAGCGATTCAGTTTACAAACTGAGTGCAACCGTATGCACTACAGCAGGCTAAAAATACACTGAACACACAAAAGTGAAGTGCTATAGATCTTACATATCAGCACTATCCTGATCAAATAGCTTGTTTGACAAAAATGTGTGTTGCTCGTTTAAACAGCCCCAATTTCTACCAGGGCAGTAAAGGAGGCTGCTTGCTGATTTTGACTATTTAATATTTTCCTTTGGTCACAAGTGAATGGAAAAGCTAAAAAGTGATATATTTTGCGCATCCTGTAGACATGTAGTCAGACAGCGAATGTGCATACGTTTGCAGTCCAAACAAGGCCTGCAAGTAATGATTATTTTAATTACAGATCAATCTGATGATTATTTTCTCGATTCATCAAACATTTGTTTGGTCTTTGAAATGTTAGAAAATAGCGATTAATCACAATATCCCAGAGCCAAAGATGAAAGCTTCAGATTTCTTGTTTTTTCCGACCAACACTCCAAAAACCAACTATGAGCCAACGCCTATGTAAAGTGCTATGGAAATAAAATCAACAAATGCTCACATTTGAGAATTTGGAACCAGGGAATGTTCAGCTTTTTTCCTTGATAAATGATTAAACAGTTCATAGATTATCAAAACAGTTGATTAATTGACTGAGGGCGAAACTACATAATTAAGTTAACCGATACTGCAGCCTAAAGAAAAAAATAAAAACCCACAGTCCTCTGACTAAAATTGATGTTAATAATATCATGTTGAGAGGCTGTAAAAACATTGAGGGTGGAGAAGAACCACAGCAGGTTTTATCATTAATGTACATCGGCCAGTTGAAGAAAAGCTGGCACAATATGGTAATGCTATTCCCTCATATACAAAAAGGTAACATGAAGGATGAATTACTAAGTAAAAAGTGTGATCGTGTGTGTGTGGATAAAAGCCAAGCTCAATTCTGTATCTTAAGGCGACAGCCAAACACACTGTGTTGACAGAGCTTCAGATTCGTGCTTTTAAGCTTAATTTCAAATGAAGTCTGAATCTCTGTGTCTGAAATGCGTGCTGTGTAATTGCAGCATCTTCAGCTCAGATCTCTCCTGTCACTCTCAAATCCACAAATCACATAAAGACAGAAAATGTCCATGAAACAAATTATGACAAATAATGGCTTAATTGCAGCATGTCAAAATGGCTGACACGAGTGACACATGATGAGCTTCCTGTTCGTGAAGGAAGGGAGAGGCAACAGACGGCATTTTAACATCTTTTTTAATGGCTTCATGGAAGAGACACTGGCCAAGATTTTTTCCCTTTTTTTTCTCCTTTTTTTTTTTTTTTTTTTTTAAATCAACTATTTTTAGCGCATAATACACAGTCGTCTCCTTATTTGCAGAGTATCCCTCTCCTCAGTGTGTGTTTGAGCGTCTTTTCCTAACAATCCCTCGTTTCTTCTCAGTGGAGGATTGCCAGGGCTTAACTCTACAACACATCCTTCACATGTTCTGCAGCGATGAGCCTCATGGGGGTGAAAAAAAAAGAAGAAGAATGATGTCACTTCCAACCAATAATAATCATCCTGCATCACAGCTATCCTCCCTGTCTCTGGGTTGCCTAGCAACACCACAGCTTTCCCCCTTAAGAGCTGCTCCCCCCGGCCCCTGGCGTTTTGTAAACCATTTGCCTTCCCTTGCCATTGTAATGGATCCAATCACCACACCAGACGTAGCACCCTTAAATGATTTTCTTGCTTCTCCTTGCGAACATAGTAACACACATTGGTGAATGGCTTTTCTAAAAACCTATTCTGCCTGGTAAAGGATGGTATGGATTAACTGAATATTTACTGTATAGTTACTATTTATGAGTAAGTGCTAATCTGGCTAAAGCACTGTATTTTTTTAATCAAAAGCTCCTATCAAATTAAGCAACTGATTGTCAGACTTTCTGTGTGTTTTGTTTAAAGGATGAATCACACTCAAGACAAACCACAGCTAATAAAAATGGCCTGCTTAGCCCACGAACCTACATAGCAACTTTCACATGAAAAAAATCCTCTTGCATGTGAGTCCTGGCAGTGGGAGCTGCCTGTAATGGTTGAGGGGACTAACATTTACCCAGGCTGGTACTCACACTGCATCACTTTAATGGAAACACTCAACAGGTTATGTAATCTCCTGGATAATAGTTCTGCCGTGCATATCAAACATGTTGTAGCCTCAGGTTGTGGTTTTTATCCCCATACAACAACCATCTAGACATTTGAAAGAATAACATTTCTGTTTGTGTCTGACTTTTTCTATACCTTTCCAAAACCGATTCAAATTGACCACCAGCTGTTTGGAGGTAAGATAGGAGCCAGGGATTTCTCTCTCTTGCTCTTTTTTCTTTCTTGACACAGCTATTCATTTCACTTTTCAAATGAACAATGAATGCTACACTATGAATGTCCACCAGGAGATACTGTCTGAAAATGTGTCTTATACCCTTTTTAAACAATATCTTCAATACCCCAACAATACCCCCTCTAAATGATGTCTGGCTCCTCACCTTGCCTTGGAGTTTGGCCATTTAGAACGACAGTAAATACTTAAATTTGATTGATTTCTGATCAAGCGAACCACAGGCCTTGTGAGAACCTATCAAAGTCGTACAAGGTTTTCCATTATATTTCTATAGCTAAAGCCAGACAATAGAAAAATGTTTAAATCATGATGTTTATGACACGAGCCAAAATTAAAAACACGGCAGAAAGCCTTAAAGCTACCTCAGCTTGTAATAACCAGGTCTCCTGACAACATCTAGTCTCATGCCAATACACGGATGTGTCTCTCGAGACTGCCCCCACTAACAGCATCACGTGACCTCACAATTCTCAAAAAACTGCAGTTAAGGAAAAGGCTGGTAGTGGGGTGTGGTTTGGCTTCAGCTCAGGTGTGTGCGACTGGCCCATGGGTGAAGTGCCAGGGTTGTAACTGGCACACATGTTACCTGTTGACTGATTCTGACTCTCTCCTGTGAGAGCCAGAGGAGAACGACTGTCCTCCTCCCAGGAACATTTATACTTCGGAGAGCCTTGACTATAAAGGAGTCGCCAGGCGAGGTAGCCGAGGAGTGGAAGAGCCAAAGGAATGTTTGTGTTATAGAAGTGTGTGTGCAAGTGGTAATAACTGGACAATTTAAGGGGATTGATTGTGTGACTGTTCTGTGCTGGGTAGAACCTGCAGTAACACTGACACAAGTTACAATAATGCATGACTTTTTCTGACTTTCAGTTCCTGCTATTTTGAAAACATGTGTGGTGTTGAGGATTTCAATGCTAGCCTAGCTATTTTAGTATTTGTCTTTAATCTTTTATGGTTGTAATGTGAGCAAGATGCACAGGTATTTGTAATCAATGCTTCCCAATGGGACTGGATGCAAACATCGAGTGTAATAGTAGAAGACCAGCTACTTACGCTGTGAGTAGAGCAGTATCTGCATCTCCAGCAGGGCACAGGTGAACAGCTGAAGAACGTTCTCCACACCCAAAAGATTAAACATTTCACTGATGGCAAAGTCAAAGAGTGGCAGCTCAGACGTGCTCGGCCTCTGACACACCACAGGCCCGTAGACGCCTGAGAACTTGAGGGAACGCCCGGAGGGTGGAAGCGGCACCTCATAGAGGATGTTGAAGATGTAGCTCTCCAGGGGGAGGGGTGGGGGCTGAGGGGAAGAGACAGCCTGGTGAAGCTGCTGCAACACCTTCCTGCACGCCTGAGCGAAGGCCATGGGTGTTATCAAGCAGATGCACTTTGACACGTACAGCGTGTCACGGCTGATGTCGTACGAGTTGAAGCGCTGCAGTCGGGAGATGGCGGGTGCAGCGTGGAGCATGGGACGAGGCTGGGAGTGTTGGTGTCGCTGGTCCTCGGGTCCCTGTGGTGAGGTGGGAGTGTGCAAGATGTCGTACTGCTCTGCATTGTGCATGTGGTAAAGCGTCTGCATGGCGCTGCAGATCTGCTTACTGGTCACCTCCTCGAAGAAGGTGAGGGAAAAGCCGTAGGTCCGAGAGCCGTCCTCTCTGGTGATGATAAAAGAGTGGAACTGAGGCTCCCGAGAATCAACCTGCGTCCTAAACGACAGGCCCTTTGGCATGCAGAGCTGTAAGAGCACAGACAGAGAGAAGATTGAGAGGGACAAAAGACGACAGCAGAACCTAATTCACTGAAATTGTTCATTAGCTATATGAACAAAAGTTCGGTGGGTGAAATTTATTCTGGACCAGAGCTATTTTACACAATCTTATTGTCCAAATTAAAGGACATTTTGGGCAATACGTTTATTACTTTTCATTCATGAGAGTTTGATTACAACATCAACATCACTCTCATGTCTGTTCACTACGTGCAGAGCTGGAGACGAAAGGCAATTAGTCCAGTTTATCATCAAGACTGGAAACAAGGGAAAAAATGTAGCCTGACTCTGTCCGAAGTCCAAAATGACGCCTTTACCAGCAATTTTAAAGCTCAATAGTATGACACATCTCGTTTGTTTAACAACAAACTGTTTACAGAAACAGTAATGTCAAAATGCGTTCCTCCCTTAAAATGGTTTTAAAGGGTTTTAGACAAGCTCTAAACAAAGGTCAAAAAGTCTTTACACCATGAAACTATTAAAAACACACAAAAACATTTTCCCAAAATGTTGAATTATTCCTTAAATGATTCTAGGCAATTTAATACAATTAGTTACTGATATTTTTCTTTTATGCGTGTTCATATTGCCTGTAGAAATTGGAACACATTTCAATGCATTAAACACCAGCTTTATTTATGGAATGTTGCACACATTTTAACACACATATTAACTTTGTTATACAGATTTCAACCTTATCACCCAGCCAAACTATTATTCTAAAAAGGATATGGTTGATGTTTTTAACTGTATAGAGATCGTACCATGCCAACTGCATCCTGGTCAAATGGATTCCACTCGACATTGTCTGGATAATGTGCTAGAACCTTGGATTTAAAGGTTCTCCGCAATGGACTCTGCTCAAAATTCTCACCTGAAAGTCAGAAAGACAGAGAGAGCAAAAACAAAAAGGAGGTAAACAGTTATCACAAGTTTCCAGATGTAAATGGAGACGCAGAAGAACAGTTTGATCAGAAGCAGGCTTAAAGTGCCAGGCAAAACTCCAGAGGAAAGAGCAAGTCAGCATATTTGTCTTGAGAGGAAGACTGTATTGCATCATATAAAGCTGTCATCTGCAGAGAATCCATAGAGAGTCAACAATACAAAATATTCAAGCAGGCAGCATCTAATACTACAATAATACAAAACAGATAGTTTATCAGAGAAAAAAAAAAATCCAACCAAACTTTATGGATCTTAATGCTTCCTGACAGCTTTAATGGCAATACAAGGAACAAAGAAAATAATCAATCATAAAAAGGACAAACTGCGTTGATTTAAACCCAGAGTAAAGCAGAAGTGATGCACACACCAAGGCAGTACTGAAAAGTCATTCAGAGTGTAGGGGGAGAGTAAACATTGACCAAGCAATGCCAGCACAGGCAGCACTGGATTTGTGTGTGTGTGCGAGAAACAGAAGCAGTGATTGTCAAACATCAGCTCATTGTTCAGCTACTGCTGGGGGATGTGGGGGAGAGGGAGGAGGGGTCGAGAGAAACCAGGAGGCAAGAAATCAGAGTGTGCAAATCAAAAAGGTGCAAGTCCCCACACCTGTGCAGAAAACAACTGCGAAAACTCAGGCTTTGAAGTAACAAAAGAAGGGGGGAAAAAAACAAGATGTGCCAGGTTAGAGGTTGAAGGGTTAAAGCTGAGCTCAAGGTTAAGAGGGGGAGGAGTGTGTGTGGTGGGAGGGTTACCTTCATCTGCCCCCGCCAATTTTCCTCTGGCCCCATCTCTGAATTTAGTAGCCTCTATATACTGGCATAAAGCTACACAACAAATAAAACAAAAATATAATTAAAAGCCTGGTTCTGGATGGGTAGCGCATCACTTCTCAGTTTGTGCAGACACATCCTTGCAGCTCTGCTCTCAGAACAAGCTGCACACACACACAGGACATTATCGTGTCTTTGTCAGGTGGGTATGCTAATACAAGCCAGCTGGTGGGGTTAGGATGTGAGGAAATGGCGTTTCTGTGCTGTAGTTTCTTCTTCTTCTGGAGATCAAGCAAATCCATATCCTGCTCTGATATGGATTATATTCTCAACACAAACGCACTGGAAAAGAACCAGCCAGTGTTTAACATGCTAGCAGCTCTGTGAGGCTCTACTTAGGCATAGCAGTGCTTTGAGCTAAATGCTAATGCCAGCATGCTAACATGCCAACAATGACGGTGCTAATATGCTGCTGTTTGACTGGCATACTGTTAACCATGTTCAATTCAAGACACTATAAGAAATCAATACAATTTATTAATCTTACTAACATTTATTATCTGTGTAGCCAAAGTTTGATATTGTTTATTCTTGATTCTTTATTTGGATCCCCATTAGCTTCCACACAGAAGAATAAGCTTTATCAACCGATAAAGCTTATTCTTCTCTGTAATAAAACTCTGATGTTGTGCAAAACAATTAAAACCCACATAAATGAGCCAACAGCCACAGCTTTGTATGTTACATGTTCCTTCATTATCACGAGCATGGGCATTGTGGTTTATTTTAAGTCAATCCCACAAACAGAGTCATGTTGCTGTAAATACTCGCTAGCACACCAAACGTGTATTAATTTGCAGCTATAAATAGTGCCCAACAAATACTCTCTCTACTCCTGTTTGAGCAACATTTGCTAAAAAACCACAGTGCTCAGTTGTTTTAGGAAATTACTGAGATTTTTTTTTTTTTTTTAAAAAGGGGAAAACAACTAATTGTAACCTGTTTTTTTTTGTTGTTGTTTTATTTCAGCAGTAGGGTTGAATGCTGAGTGCTACAGATTATCTCATACTGAAAAAAAAGCATCAAGGTGTGGCAGATTGATCTAATATGTGTAGCCATCGGTGAACAGTCATGGGTCTGACTACAGTGAATGGCAGCTGTTGTGCTGCAGACTGACTGGCCCTGGAGCTGAGTTAGATTATCTAACATTTCACATTAAAAAAAGACCCTTTATATGCAGTCACGCAATGCTTTTTGCTGTCCTGTTTCATGCATAACATTTGCCAAGCACCGATAAAACAGTCCTGCTGGCAGAAACACACAGTCATGCAGCATGTCAGAGCCAAATGTGTGCTGTGTGGCATACATTGACTCTTTTCTAGTTCCTCTATGTCAGCTTCAAACTAAAGCTGCTCTCAGGCTAATGCGGCCTTGTGAGATATGGAACCAGGACTTTCCTTGCTGGACTTTTTGTTGACTAGTTAAGGGTGAGGAAATCCATTTTCACTGCACGCACGACATGACTCAGTGGTGACACACAGAGTCAAGACGTGATGTCTCTTTCAACTCTCTTCATCAATGATTACATCAGTTCTCTATGTTGCATTTGTCTGAACAAGACATTTATGTTTCATCTTGGAAAACAACCGAGAATTTAATTTTGAGAAAGACGGATGAAAGTTCTGCCTTAACTCACGTAAGACGTTAACAATATCTAAACACAAATCTATTAATATTAATAATGCAGTATCCCCTTAGTTCCACGCTTTAAGAAAGATGTTGAGTAAGTGCAGTCGACGCCTCCAGACAGCAGGTGTTGAGTGCAGCAACAAACAAGTTCACATTAGACTCTAGGTAAAGTGAAACGAATCCTGGCAAGGGAGTAAATGTTTTAAGGATTAAGTGGTATAATCTGTTGGTTACTTTCATATCCAAACTGCCCACAGGGAAGAAACTAGGCCAGGAATGCAACTCAGACTAGAAACACGTCAGCAACCAGAGATAGGTCGGACAGCGATGTTATTATGATAAGTAGGAACGGGGGGGAAATGATTCAGGCTCAAAAATTAATGTTTAATCGCCATATTTAAGACATATAATTGTTGACTTTACTCGAAAGGATAAAACAAAACAAGAAAAACATTAAGGGCATAGCTGAAATATCAAACTGACTTGTACGTGTACATGTACACGTACACATATATCACATTCCAAGTCAGAAAGTGAAAACAGACATGCAGCGCAATGATGTGACTGAAGCTGTTTGCAAACTCTGTCACGACAAAGTCAGTGATGTATTACAGTGATACAACAAACAAGGAAGCATCTGGCTGTGACATGCAACACGTCGCTGTTCTTTTAAATTAATGAGGATTTAATGTATCATGGCTAATGATAATTATCACAGCAAATGCCAGCACAACATTACACTACACTTAGTGAGTACAATCCATTCCTGTCTGACATGTAAAGTAAGGAAAGGATAACACTGTTTTCCAAAGCTCCCTTTGTGAAGTCACTGGATTTGATATGACTGTTGTGATTATGTCTCTGACTCTGAGAAAACACGACTTCATGCATATTTAGATCTGACGTTGTCTTTTCAATAATCGAATACTTGGTTACATAGCGAAGCTTTATCTGTGGTGTATGGAGGGTAATCTTACTCAGAATTAAAATCAAATATATAAAATACAAAAATAAACAAAGAGAAAATGGCAGATAATGGATCTTCATATTGTACTACTGAGGATAATTAGGCCATAATTCAATGTTAAAAAGAAAAAGAAAACTGATGATCGAAATGACAAATGGATGTTGTAAAATGAAAATTTTAACTCCTGAAATGGAAAACAAATGTTTATATGTTTTTATGTATAAGTCATGTATATGGTATAATTAAATGGTTTTTGTAATATAATAACAGAGCTTTTGGCTTTTACTTTTACTTTTAATTGTGGTAAAATGATCCTCTATAGTTGAGTGGTGTTGTCCCTCGCACACCTCAACCGTCACAGCTTTACAACTAAACCCTCTTCCTTGTTTTTCCAGCTGGTTCAAGAGCAACTGGCCAAGACTACACAGGTGTTTGTTTCAACCAACGTGCTCACCTGGTAATTAGTGCTAATTACAAGCTAACTGCCTCAGCTGGGGCGACTCGTCTACATGAGCACCAGCAAACTACAGTGTTTGTTACATTTGCCTGATTTATCATATTTTCCAGCAAATGGGACTGTGTTGCCATGAGAGTGTGGACCGGTAGCAGTGGGAGTAGAGCGTCACAGAGTTTTGGTGCCACGCCATTTTCCTGTTTCATCCTGTAAGCCAGGGACCACTCACAGCTCTGCAGGCCTCCTGCGCTCACAACACACCCTCACACCTCCTGTAGCATGGCCGACGGAGACATAAAAGGATGTACCTCTCTTACTGAACGGCTATATTAATACACGACTGGAGTTGACTGCCTCCAGCAGAATGTGGTGAAGACTCTGCTAACACTTCAAAATAGCTCAGCAGCAAAAACATCAACACTTATTCACCCGGAGGAGCCGGCGCTGACAGAACATGATCGCTCACTCTCAGCTTAAACCCAGTCTTCACTCCCAGGAGACACAATGTGGGGTTTTCTCAATAAAAAGGACATTTCACAAACAGTTTCTCAGATTAATTTTTTTTCACTTGTTACAGTATTAGGTTCCTAAGATGGCACTTCATTTTAGAGCTGAAGCGATTAGACGCTTAATCGATCGACAGGAAAATAATCGGCAACTATTTTGATAATCAAATCATCGTTCGAGTCATTTTTCAAGACAAAAATGACAAATATTGCTGGTTCTAGCTTCTCAAATGTCGAGACTTACTTTGTCTTATGTGAAAACAAATTGAGTATCTTTAGGGTTTTGGGCTGTTAGCTGTACAAAAATAAACAATTTGATGGCACCACCTTTAGTTTAAGGAAATTGTAACACACATTTTTCACAGGTTTTAAGATTTTATAGACCAAAAGATTAATAATTTAATCAAGAAAAGAACCTGCAGATTAATCCGTGGTGAAAATAAACATTAGTTGCAACCCTACTTCAGTTTACTGAAAACCGGCACACAAACATCGCTTTCATTCATCATTCAAATCAGTAGTTAACATCATTTACAGGTTACCTGCCAAAGATTCCAGCATCCTGTTTCTTTGGTACCAAAAAAAGAAAAGCAAAAAAAAGTGGATGCTTTCAAAGAAAAAATTCCTTTAATTGCGCTGAACCGGTTGGAAACCCCAATACTGGTATTTTATAGTATCTTAACACTTCCTTTTAACATTACTTCTCTTCTTCTATTCATTCAGAAAAGACTATAGGACACACCTAATACTTTGTCATGTAATGTCAGTAACATATTAAAAAAAAACAGGTTGGGCCTTGAATCTTGAACTAGAACAAAGGAACAAACCCAATCAGAATTACAAATACCAGACATTTCATCCTGACAACACAGTTCACAAAACATCTGTTAGCAGCCGCAGGATTGGACTGCAGAGAAACCTAACCCATAGAAAATACACAGTCTTTCAGACAAGAATGTGCATGTTCATCACTCTGCCATGGCAGGAAAGAATGTAAACGTCCACCTTTCAAGAGCAAATCTGACCTGGAACCATGACAAAGACTTATCCAAACAGGGACCAGCAATGATCAGGAGGGAAAGAGACATTTCTCCACAGGGAATGAAAAATTGTATATAGGGAGAATAAAACTCAAGACGTTCTTTCAGAGCAAATTCAACCCCTAATACAGCAGGTATCAAATAAATTAACACAAGTCATGCTACAATAAACAGCTAAACAAGTTTAAGTGAAAAGACACACCTTACAAGTAGTTTTATAATTAACATCTGAATATATTAGGCAGTATGTGGTTAGGTAATATATTCTGGCATATCGAATGGGTCTGACTATAACAATAACCATAAGTCTCAGCTACTGTTGCCATAGAGGAGAAGCGAGTCAGGCGAGCAGCACAGTAGCAAAATCATCCAATCCAATTGGAATCCAATCCAATCAGTTTTCTCAATACAGAAATCTTTAGCTTCCATCCACCAACAGTGGCATGCGTAACAGAATTTTAAGCTCTGTGGTTGGATGTTTCTTGCTGCAATGCACCATGGGCATCGTAGTTAACTTCGCCTCTAAAGTTTTTGATTCCACAGGCTTGTATCTTTGACTTTTAATCAAAGAACCAGACATTTTCAAACTCAGTTGTTCATCTTTTGTAATGATGATTCAACCAAGAGAGTTTCATGCCCATCTATAGATCAAGATACAGTAAAACCTCAAAGTACTGTGAGATATCTACTGAATGTCCAAACTGCATACAAAATTTATCTGATGCATTTTCAATCAGATTTTTAAAAAACACTGACAGGAGAACCTTCACGGGCCCATAAATAAACAACTCTGAGTGAAAATATGAAAAAGCACATTATGCATTTAAAACCATCTTGCATGTTGAGCCATTCATCCTCATTTGTTCGCTGAGTAGGATTGGGGGAGAGAGGCTGCCTGGGAAATTCAAAGGGATATTTAGCATTTGAATAAGTGGAGCCTGTGTACAAGTGTACTTCTGTCCCTCAGCTCCCTGTGTTTTCTGTGTCGCCTGTGAGGCTGGGGGGTAATACATATGCTAATCAGGTCCTCACTGTGCTGCCAAACACTGTGCTTCAAGGAAGTTTTGGTCATTTCTTTGTGTTTCACTGTACATGATTCACCGCTGCATCATGTTAAAAACCTGAATCTGTTAAATCAATGGAGAAACCCACTAGAGAGTTTGATACAGCTCATTTTATTAAGTTTGAGGCCATATTACTTTAATTTAAAATGTTTCAGTCATTGGGTGTATAATAACTGCATTCATTTGTTCAGTGATTACAGTAATTACTAAGTGAGTTACTTATAGGCTGAACTGCGTCTTCACTGTTTCAATTATTTATGATGCTGAAAACTGTTCTTCAGTTACAACTGTCACAAGCACTTGTTCATTTTTTTTAGCTTAATCTCATTCATTTTTGGCAATGAAAAGTCAAGAAAGAGTAAAACTGTAGTGTTGCAACTAACGGTTAATTATATTATTGATTAATCAAAATATCTCACTTAGTGGATTCATTTTTTTGTCTATAAAACTGCCTGCCACAATTCCCTAAGGCCCAAGGTCTCATCTTCAAACATCAGTATCATCCGCCAAACCATCCAGCATTTCACTCTCCTTTACAACAAAAACAAAGCTGGAGCCAATTAACGTTGGCCATTTTTGCAAGAAAAAACAACTGACTTAAACAATTATCAAAATTGCTGACAATTCATTTTCTATCTACCAACTAGTCGATAAATCATCAATTGCTTCAGCTCTAACACCCATTATAATTTCCCCAAGCCCAAGACATTTTCAGATTCTTTGTTCTATGCGAGCATCAGCCCAAAACCAAAGATAGTCAGTTAACTACATGTCAAAGAAAAGCAGCAGACCCACAAATCTTAGCCTGGAACCATTACCATTACCCAAAACTACTTGTATGATAAATTGATTATCAAAATAGCTGCCGATTGATTTTCTGTTCATTGCCTGATTGATTAATGAAATATTTCTTTCTGTTCTAGTATTCAAGTATTTCTCAAAAAGGCAGAAAGAGTATCAACTCTTGGTATCATCTGCAAAAATAAGCACTTTATTTGTTGACTCAACTTCTCACATAAACAGTTTTGAAAGTGATAGAGTTTCACTACATCAGCAATTTTTACCAATCTACCACAATTCCCACATGAATGATAACAGAAACATTATTGTATTTTGAAAAGATGTTAAGTATCTTGATTTCATACTGAAAATGCATAGGAGCCATCACAACTACACTAACAATGACACACTACTATGCATTTTTCTTATTTATTGAAGTATAATTCAAACTTCTAAATATTTTTATAGCAGATGTTTAGCTGACATAACCATATGTAACCTGTAACAATGGAATTTCCACACCATTTCCTCTCTTCAACTCAAAACTGAAAGAGTCAATAAGGGCAAGCCCCTAACCTCTTTCTACAGTAAACAGCAGCAACATGCAGTAAGTAGAACGTCAGTGATGTCTGACCACAGAGCCCCAGTTTGTAAGTCTTTGCAACAACTCAATGGGTTCAATTTTTTTCCAGTCAGAAAGGCCTGAAATAAACCTCATCACCAACCTTACCATAGATTTATAACAATAAAATATACAATTCCATGTCATTAAAGCCATTTCAAAATTTGAAAAGTTAATTTACAAAAGTATGGTATAGCTACTGCAGTACTAAATTATTTTAAAGGTGGGAGGGGAGGCCAATCAATGGGGCATTACTCTATATTAAAAAAAACTATTTAAAGTTTTACATGTGTCAAAAACAAACATGGTGGTCACACAGTTGATAACTTTAGTCTCCAAGCTGAGTGAGCCAAGACAGCTGTCTAATCAGTTATACTAATATACATTGCCTTTTTTATTTTACAGCTACACAATGGTACTTAATTACGCTCTGAATAACGACTCTAGACTGGTGTTTTTTTTTCTGTACTAATGCAAGGCTGACATTTTTATATGAATTCACTCAAGCGATTTCAAAATGTTACATTTAATGGAGTGGAAAGAATGAGCGTACTGTGGGTGGAAGGCCAAAACTGAGAGGAAAAGGCTGCATATTCAGATTTAACCTCAGTGTGGACAGTACCTAAGTCTGGTCAAGAAGATCTTCCTGTTCCTTGCTCATGGTTGTGTTCTATTCAAAACAGAATAATGCATTTCAAGTAAATATGAACTCATCTTTTAAAAAGGAACATGAATTAAAGGAAGTAAAAATAGGAAGTACAGAGGTTGAGTCTTTGAAAACTTAAAGGAGGAAAGAACTTTCTTTCAACCACAACAGCAACTCTAAATGTCTCTCACTATCTGCTGAGTCACAATAAATCACGCAGATGCTTGTCTAATATCGATCCCTATTAATCACTGTGTTGTGAGCATCAGCTGTACAAATTTTTTTTTTTTTCGTTTTCACAAGACTAGAAAGCAGTAAAAAAAAAAAAAAAAAGAAAAATCAGGCATATTCAATTGTTGTCAGAAGCTAGAAGGGCATAATCGCAATAACCCGGTCAACAAGAGCTTATACACCTTAATACAGTTACTAACAACAGGCTTAAAAGGTACTTAGTAGATTTACACATGACCTTCAGCAGGGGTCTGACCTTTAGTGACAAAAGTGAATACTTTCTTATCTCTCTTGACATTTTTAACACAACTTTTGAATGCAAATGCAGTGTTAAATATTTCATATGAGTTAAAGTGATAATATATCTTTGTACACTTGTTTGTTCCCTTCAACATTCAGGGTTTCCCCAAATTATATTTTGTAAGTAGAGGTGGTGCTGCAGAAAGCCCTGACATTATTTGTGAGGGAAATGTTAATTAAACAACACAAATCTCCATCCTCAAGTCTAAACAAGTCCACTACAGTTCAGACAGTTTGTAATTACTAAATATTTCAGTCTGCAGCACAATTCTATTCTAAAGGAGAATACAGTATAAAATTTGAGCAGATTGGATGTTGTATTGCTGCAGTGAATGTCTTCTTAACATCCAATGAACTGCATTTACCTAATTAACTGTAAATAATTACATTTTTTGTAAACAATTAACATTAAAATTGTAACATTCACATGGGTTGTTCACCTTCTACAGCTGAAAACGGGTTCTTTGGTCCGTTCTTTTGAGATAAAATGTGCAGTTATGGTAATGTATCCTGTCACATGACTGCTCCTTCTGTCAGTTGACACAAACAGCCAAACAGCTTCACAGAGTGACTGCTTCACCTCATTTTTAAGTGTCTTTGTACATGGTTGGAAATGAGCGTCTCACTACAGAACTGCAGCTTGATAGGTTGTATCTTGAATTTAGTGAGTTAATCATTTTTCAGAAAGATAAAGATGGTAAAGCGATGTTTAGTGTCCCAAGTGCATCTATTAACAAGTTGGAAACGATACGATACAGTTTAGAAGAGGTAACCCTCCAAAGCTGGTATGTATTCCCAAACTGCTTAGGCCTACTATCAGATCTAAAATCATTTATTCAGTCCTCACAATGTTTACACAGAGAAAAAATGAATTACCATTTATGGTATCAATATAAGTGGGCAATATGGATTAAATCTGTTACAGTACATGTAATTTTACATTGCACTGTCAATATATCATGAAATAGTATATTTTCTGCAAAATATAATGAGAGACAATTTATGGATACCATATAAATGGAAGTTTTGGTCTAATTTGGTGAAATTCATGGTTTATTCAGGTTATCACATTGATACAGATACCCTATTTAAGCTGCATCATTTCCAACAATGCCCTGAAATATTAAAAGGGATAACCATCAATGGTATGTAGAATGTGGCAAAATCTCTGAGAATAAACAAGTTGATATTACCCCCACACAGTATATATCATGGTAACGCTTTATTTTATGGGTCCATTATTTCCTTGTAATTTCTTGAACGTTTTTTGGAATAAACACATGAACACAAAATAGAGACACATTTCTGACTGAGAATGTTATTTGAGTTAGTTAGTTTGTTTTTGACATCCAGATGAATTTCCAATCAAGAAATTGCTCCATTGAAACCCCTGTGAATATTAATTTGTTACAGGAAAATGTATTCTTCATTTATGCTGAATTGTATGTTTTTTTGTAGAGACATTTTGCATGTGTAGCTCACCTGCTGTCTTCTGAATAGAAGTCCTCAAGTAGTGCTAGCTTAGAAATAACTAGAAGTGTACCAACTGATCACGCTTTATTTTACCTGTAATTAGAACCAAATTATGTGGTTCTGTCCAGGAAATGCTTTAGGGGATTATTTCAAAAATGAACTGGAATTTTCAGACCCATAAAATAAAGCATTAACTATGTGTCATATTGCTCTCTATTTCAAAAATGTGAACTTGAAACATCTGCTGACCAGAAATGTGGTATGAGAGAAAAACAGCACTGTTGCCATGCTGAAATTTCCTACAGTTCATGCAGGGCCCAAACTGTCCGGTGACCCTCAGGCCATGGCTTCACATGCGGATATATTTGCAAATCCTTCCTTTCAATGCAAACACATGCTCATGCAGGTAAATCATAAAAGAAAAGGCTACAGTCGTAGGTATGTCACAACCTACTGTACTCGTTAGCGAAGGAAAGGGTGTACCCTCTAGGGAGGTTACTTGACGAAGATTGTTACATGCACAATGTGGATCTCTGGTGGATGCTGAGGATATCAGGGGTCGGTGGGAGGAGGGGGCGCATGGTTCCGTTTTCAAATGGGGCAACTGACAGGTTAATCCTAGATACCTGATCTCTAAACAACGTGGTGAGAGCCCCTATGACAACATCTCTCAGTTGTGATACCGCTGCATCGACATCAGTGTTACAAAATAAATCAACACCAGAATGCCTGAATTAATAAGAAAAGTGTTTCTCACGTAAAATATTTAATACTGCGCAGCGCCGATATCAAATCACTTTGATATACAGAATGTAAAAATCAGGAGGGAATTTTTCGACAGCCTTAGAATTAAAATTCATGTCAGTGCGTTAAAGAGACATAACAAGCCAGTAATCCCCTCTCCTCTCATCGAGCGTTACAAACAAACAGGCTGAGAGAAGATGAGCTAGGCCTACTGTTATGTTATGTTATAATCTTAATAACCTACATTATGTGTTACACCAATGACAAAACTACAAAAACGTTAAGATCCAGTAAAGGCTAAATAATAATGTTAACCTGGCGTTATAAGACCCTTCGTTCCTTGCTTATTTGCTTCAGCATCAGCCCGACATTTACCCCGATGGCTAACGTTCTTACCGGACAGTTCGTCGGGTTCCAGTCCGCTTTCGGTGTCGAGTCCGCAGATCACAAAATAATCTGCGAACCGGCAGGAACCGGAGCTGAAGCCGGTGGTCATTTTGAGACTGGTCCGGTGGTACCCTTATCCCCTCAACAGGGAGCATATTAAAGGAACTGGGAGAGGTGATTTCTCTCTGCCATCACGGATGCTACGGCACTGCGAAGCTCGAAAATCACTACCGATACTAAGCTAACCAGTTCTGCTGAGAAGTTAACGTCAACGGCAATTATACATCCGGTCGGACCCTTCACAATAAAACACCATCGCCGCAAAGCTATAAAAAAAAAAAAAAAGTACAAAACTGAAATGCAGTATAATGATGGCATGTGTTTATGAGAAGCAGGTTTGGCCAACATACTTGTACATAGATATACAATGTCGTACTTACATATACAGATATATACATACATAAAGGCATGTACGTACATACGTATATGAGTGTGAGAATATAGGCCTATGTATGTGTCAGAATGTAACTGTGTATGTGCTTGGGTAAGTCTATATGTGTGAGCTTAGTATGCATCTGTGTGTATGTATGTGGCATGTATGTATGTATGTTGTATGGATGTGGTTGATCCGGAAGGCACCATACTTTAACCGGAAGTTACTACCATAGCAGGACGCTAAGGCGATGATGATGACTACTCTGCCTACAGGACCGCAGTAGGGACGGGGTCCTCCTAGTGGCACTGGCAGGTAGTGGTACCCCAGTGACGGACTGTGGTAGTCTTTCAATGGTTGAAAGGTTCACTGTCAACCACAACATCCTCCATGGACATAATGGTTTTGAAATAAAGAGGAACAAACATACACTTTTAACCAATCAGCTGTGGTGTTCTTCAAGAAGCACCACATCACTGTGTTTTTCAAACACACACACACACAAGAAAAGCAAGTTCCTCACTACAGTCAATGCAGTGAGGAATGTATATCCGTGAAACTAAACGACCATTAAACAAACACATGGCTCAACACAGAAGGGCCGAACTCCTCAGGCCGAGACGGCAGTTTACCTACACCTGAAGGATGAGGGACACTCATTCAAGGACAACAACGTATATTCTGGATAGGGAGGACAGGTGGTTTGAGTTTAATTCCTGTGAATCCCAACTAGTCAGTAAGAACCGAAGAAGCCTCTTGGAGGGTCTTTATGTACTGAAGCAAGTCCAGCTGCTCTTGACCAATCCTTGGAAATTGTGGTAGGTTTTTTAAACATAAATCCTCAGTTTTATTATTGCAAAAGTGAAATTGTGTTATACAACCAAAATTGCATACACAGAGGTTTAAACATCATTGAGAAAACATAAGTTTAGTGATATATAGGCAACTTAATCCATAAGAAATAAAATTCTGGGGAAAAAAATGGCTACTGGTTTTCACATTTTTAATCACAAACATCTTAACTAATCGTCTTCCTCAAACTACCATCCACCTTGTTACCCTTATCTATAAACACCTCACAGTACATGTTGAAATCAGTGCGATATTGGCATATGAAGAAAGTTTACAGTGACTGACTTACCAAACTACACTGTATGTTTCTCTTCAAATTTGTATACAATGTTTGTATCAAAATGTGTAAATTGAGAAGATGAAAAATCTCTCAATTTTTGATATTCTCATATACAATTTTGCTTGCTATGCAAGCATTTCTCATTAACCTTGTTAAGGTGGAGTTGAATTGTGGCCTAGACAAGAACTGTGGCCTAAGTACATTTTTCAGGGACTTGTAGTGGTCCTTTTTTCATCTTAGGGCAGTGCAAGGAAACCAAAAACCACATATCATTTCATATCTGCTCTTTTTCTCTCAGTAGTATATGAGATTCTCAGTGGATTTCTAGATTAACTGTAATGAACTGTTGTTATTTCAAGTAGTGACTTTGTTTTATATTTGTAAACTTGATTTAATGTCACATGTCCCTTTTGATAGTTTTTGTTTTTTATCTTAATATAATGACTTTTTTAATAGTTCATTTTTAATAATTAATTTCTTGTTTTAAAATTGTGATATAAAGTGTGTAAATAAGATAGTGTTGTGTAGTGTTGTAAATTGTGTTACACTGTACACTCCATGTTAGTCATAAAACATAATGTTACCAAGTTGTAGTTTCCCACTAAAGTGAAAAGAAGTAAAAGACAAACAAAAAGAAAAGTAATCCAATTCCTTTAAGAAAGAAATTGTGATGTGATGATTCAAATTTTCAATCCTGAATCCTTTTTCATCCTCCAGGGGGAGATACATATCCCTGTGCCAGACTTCATATTCACACTGTACAGCCAACATTATCATAGTATGCTGTTTCTGCAATTGGTTTACAATAAGGCTTATTATCCTCTTACAGAAAATGATGCATGCTTTTCAGCTGCAAAAAGTTCTAACATTTCTATGGTGCATAGCATTTGGTGACAATTTACACCCACAGCACTCTCACAAATGTTGTAGTTGTTGTTGTTGTTGTTGTTGTTGTTGTTGTTGTTGTCAATCACCTTGTGTGAACACACTACTCTAACCTGCTTAGATTTAGTTCCTTCCTATGAGACTGGTGTGCTAACTGAAACACTTGTATTGAAAAAAGATAATGTTATGAGATTGCAAGTGCACTGTCAAATAATTAGCATACGTGTTACATGCAAGTGTGTCATTCTTTACTGAAAGCTTACATTTCCAGGAGGCTGCACAATTTGCTATGGGCCTCTGGAGTCTATCCTCCCGTAACATTTTTTGAATTGCTGCAGATTTTAGCCCATTCCTGTTCATCAAATGACACACACAACTCTCTCTCAGCAACACATTTAAGGGGCTGCAGGGCATTATTCCAACACACATTAATGCATGAATAATGTGAAATGACAGTAAAAGTAAGGGGTGGAGTACTTTTATTTTTGATACTTGAATTACATTTTCCTGATACTTTTTCAGTGTGGTGTTAGGAAAGGATCTGGATACTTCCCCCACCTCTGTTTATCTGAGACCAGTGAAGTACCCGGATGTGTGACGTCATTTTACTGAGACGGAGCTGCGTGAGGACATGTATTGTTGGATAACCGGTGTGGATGTAAACGCACTGTGACTAAAGATCTCCACCATGTTGGCTTGTAAACGCAGTTTGACCAGCACTATGACCTCTGCTCTCCGGGTCCTTCGCAGTAACCCAGTAAATGCAGTTAACAGTCATTACACCGCAACTCTTTGTGAGTCTCTGGAGCTACGTTAACCGCTAACCGCTCCTAGTCTTTGCCTCCTCAGGTCGCTGTTTGCAGCCAGGTGCAGAGACGTCTGTCCACTCAAACAGACGGAGAGGTCCGCATCGCACAGATCCTGAAGGAGAAGTTTCCGTCAGCCTCGTCGCTTAAAGTTGTGGATATATCAGGTAAACACAGATCTACCGGCTGCATGAAGTTTATTGTTAGAACGAAACACTGTTAAACGTTTAATAACTAGGACACATTGGGATTAGGCATGCAAGTGACAACTATTTTCATTGTCGATTAGTCTGACTGTTTTCTAATTTGGCCTACTCGATTAATTGTTAAATTGGGGAGAAAGGGACATGAAAAAACTTCACGTTCCAGATGTTACAAACAGCATTTTCTTTACCATTTCTACATAAGAAAATACTTATGATGATTATTCAACCATCAAATAAGTAATGATTATATTTTTTGTTCAACTATTCAATTTATCAGCTAATCTTGCAGCTCTATTTTGTATGCACAAGCCTGGCCAACATGTATAGTTATTTCCATGAATCCCATAACATCCAGTTTCCCCTGTTTGTTTTTCCTTACGTACCTGATAAACTGACAGCATGTTCCAGCTTGTTTGATGTTTATACTGAATTAAAGAAAACCCAACCCCAGACTGCAAAATTAAGTCTGACATATTTGGTATCTATGGAAACTATGGACTCTAGAATTAAAAAATAAAATTTTGTAGACTTGTTCGATGTTTGTCTGCACAGCATTAGTTTGTAAAGACCAGCCATACCTAAAGCAACATCAACAGTTCAGATAACATTTATTTCCAATTTTGATACATCTGTTGATTATTTTCTAAAAAGCCTGTAGAAAATAGTGAAAATTGCCCATCACATTCCTAAAGCCAAAGTAGACATATTCAGTGTGCTTGTTTTGTGCAACCAACAACCCACAACAAAACAGGATTCAATTTACTATCACAGAAGACTGAGAAAACAGGTGGATATTATCTTTAAAGAAAATGGAACCATTTGTTGTTTTTTACTTAAAAATACATACACAACAGTACATATATTTACATATGGTTTAATACATTTATGTACTGAACCTGGTATAAAGTTGTTGTTTTTTTGTTTTTATCTCAAAACAAAACCAAACTAAATGGGGAAGAAATTGGTGACTCATTTGTTCATCATTCACCCTGATGATGCTGATGTAAGCTTGAGAATGGCTTGGCTGAAGCTCAATTTGGGCGTCTGTACACTCCTGCCTCTCACATCAACAGTGTTTTATTAAACACAGTTCCATATTCTATAATTTCTTTGCTAAGGTGCATCATCTCCGTGTTTTATCATATTTATATTATAAATATACATATTATTATGCAGACCTGTTTTTATTATTTTATAGAAACCAGATGGCCACAACAGACTTGGAAAATGACAGTGTTGTTTGTGTGATCCTGTGTTGTGTTTAGGTGGTTGTGGGGCCATGTATGAGATCCACATAGAGTCCAGTGAGTTCAAAGGAAAAAGGACGGTGCAACAACACCAGTTAGTCAATCAGGTAAATCATAATAACAAACAACCCAGTGTTTTCTCTGTGGCAATAAAAAATAAATATTAGTCCAAAGCTTCGTGGGTCATATTGTACAATTCTAGTTTTAGCGGCAGTTTTGGAAATGTGTTTGTCTTTGTTTTATTAAGGGTACTGAAACTTATACCTGCCCTTATTTGGTGTGGTCCATATCTGTCTGTCAACTATGCTCATAAGATTTTAAGATGATCCTGTAATAATAACTGAATGTTCTTCATTAGCTGTTGTGTTTTGTCCTCCACAGGCTCTCAAGGATGAGATTCAAGGAATGCACGGACTGCGAATATTCACTGAGATTCCCAAACATTAGAGCAAGTCCTCCCACTGTTCACCCACAGCTTTCCCCTTTGTTCACCCTAGCTATTATGAATGTACAGAGGATATTGTGTAGTAAACATTAACAGTGAGAAATGTGTAATGAATGTGAGATTACACTAAATAGTTATTTTTTAGTGAGGTATCTTCTCCTCTGAGATAATCTGAGACAACCTGTGAAGGCTATGATACGCACAAAACGACTTGGTAAAATGCTAGTAATATGTCAAGTCATGTTGGTCCTCTCAGGGTTGAAATGATGCTGGTAATGAAAAGCAATCCAGGAAGTAAAAAATATAACCAACTTGAATATTGGAGATTTGCTACAGAACCTTGTTTAAAACAGTTTGTTGAGCTGTACTTTGTAATGTCACTCAAATTGTGATCACTGTGTACATGCTACAGTCCTATGTAAGGTCATATAAACTGATTACAATCCACTGGATTGTACATGGACCATATATTTATGCTGCCTATGCACCAATAATTCAAGTTGCAATAAAAAGCAGCTGCTTTCCCCCACACAGTCTTACTTGATTGAATATGGAAGCTTTTGTCATTTAAAAAGTTTTTTGACAAATGAGGTTTGCAATGAAAATGGACATTGTAATACTGAAATCAGTTTCCACATCTATGCTTGGATTCACTTTTTTAATAATTGCTATTGTGATTATTCAGTTGTATGGAGTATTTATAGTGAAAATATAAACGATGTTTATATTAAGCTGCTCTTTGAGAGCAAGGACAGAATTACAATCTTAAGAGAAAAAAAAACAGATTGAAGACTTGCCTAGAGCCTCAGCAATAGTTATTTTTCCTACGTCCTCGTAAAGTGATAGTGTAAACAGTTGAGAAGTCTTAAACTTGTTGACCACAGAGGAAATCTCAGATGTGTTCCGATTATTAAATCTTGACTGATATACAGTGAAGCCCAAAATTATTCAGACCCATTACATTTTATTGTTTTGCAGCACTATGCTAAAATAAAACAAAAATCCCCCTTTGCCTCATCGATCTACAGTCATAATAAAGTGAAAACAGAATTTTAGAAATTTTTGCAACAGTCATTAAAAAGGAAAAACTGAAATATCACATTGACCTAAGTATTCAGACCCTTTGCTATGACACTTGAAATTTAGCTCAGGTGCCTTGTGATTCTCTTGACCATCTTTGAGCTGTTTCTACATCTTGACTGGAGCCCACCTGTGGTCAATTCAGTTGATTGGACATGATTTGGAAAGACACACACCTGTTTATAAAGGTCTCACAGCTGACTGAAATGCATACCAGAGCAAAAACCAGCCATGAAAAAACTGCCTGCAGAGCTCAGAGACAGGATAGTGTTGAGGCACAGATCTGGGGGAGATTACAAAAAATAAATAAATAAAGAATTCTGCATTGAAGGTTCTCAAGAGCACGGTGGCCTCCATAATTCTTAAATGGAAGAAGATTGGAACAACCAGGACTCTACCTAGAGCTGGCCACCCTGGAAGTTTCTCCCATTTCCACATAGGTTTTTCTGGAGCTCAACCAGAGTAACAGTCAGGTTCTTGGTTACATCTCTTACCAAAGCACTTCTCCCCTGATTGCTCAGTTTGGCCGAGCAGTCGTCTTTAGGAAGAGTCCTGGTTCCAAACTGATGGAGGCCACTGTGCTCTTGGGAACCTTCAATGCAGCCAAAATGTTTAATGTTCCTTCCACCTCATTGCTTGGTTTTTGCTCTGATATGTATTATCAGCTGTGAGACCTTATATACACAGGTGTGTGCCTATCCTAATCATGTCCAGTCAATTGAATTGACCACAGGTGTGCTCCAATCAAGGTGTGGAAACACCTGGGAGAGGATCAAGAGAAAGGGAGACAAGTGTCATAGAAAAGGGTCTGAATATGTAGGTAATATTTTTATAATTTTCCTTTTTAATAAATTTGCTGAAATTAATCATTATGGGGTATTGAGGGTACATTCATGAGGGAAAAAAAATAAGGCTGCAATGTTACAAAATGTGAAAATATTGAAATTATATGAATAATTCTGTTCTTAACTGTATTGGCCAGGCTGATAAATAACAGGAAATGTTAGTATATAAATAATGAAAAAAATATGAAAATAGTGACAGTGCAATTACCCAAACCCCATAGTGGCCTATCTTCACAAAAATTGTTTTGTCCAACCAATTGTGCAAATACATAAATAGATATTTAAAAATGAATAAAATGTCTGAAATTATTAAAAGGAAAAACTGGAAATTCTTCCAGTTGAGAAGCTGGAACAATGAAATGTTATAATTTTTTTTTTATAGATGAATTAACTAATTGTTTCAGCTCTACTTGTATACACTGTTTTGTAGTTAGATTTATAGTTACGCATTATATTTAATGTCCTCCTCATACTTTCTGTATGCAAAAATTGCAACCTCTAAACTAACTCGTAATTAAAGCAGTCAAATAAATGTATTTGAGTGAAAAAATATATGTATGTACTGTATATGTAGCCTATAGTATTTCCCTCTGTGGAGAAGTATAAAGAAAATACTCATCTATTGTACTTGTATTTACAAGCTATAGTTCAGTGTTGATCAAGTTTGTGCACTCTTCGCCAGCAGATGGCGCCATTCACGCTTAAACCTGCTGCAACCAAAGACAATACACAGGGATGGATTATAATTCAGATTCAAACTTTAGTTGAATTAATCAATTATGTCTGTGTCATGAGAGAGAGAGAAAATCCAGCACTATTATTTCGCAAGATTGAGTAAAACAGCAGACGGTGAGACTGCAGGCTCCATTGTGGATCACCATCCTATCCATCCATCCATCCATCCATCCATCCATCCATCCATCCATCCATCCATCCATCCATTCATCCATCCAGCGCCTGGTCTGTGCGCAGGCTGTTCACCACATCACTCTGAGCCCCGAGGAGGAGCGGAGAGGAGAGCAGCAGGTCTCCGACATGGCTAAAGAAGGAGCAGATATGACAGAGGAAACCGAGTACATGATCGACAAAACTGTGGGGAAAGAAGCGGAAAACGTGGAATCGTCTGGCAATGCCAAAGAAATGCGAGCGGTGATACTGGCAGGTTTTGGAGGTCTTAACAAACTCAGGGTGACCAGGAAGCCAATGCCCGAGCCTCAGAACGGTGAAGTGAAGATCCGCGTCAAAGCATGGTAAATATGACAATATCAGCAACACATTTCACATGTGTTTACGGATTGTGATGAGCTTCCTACCCACAGCATTTGTGACTAGTATGAACGATGATGAATAACAACCGGAGGAGGATTTCGCAGTCATGAAGCCACAGGTCTTTTCTGGAAGCAAAACTGATGTCAGTCTAGGCAGAATTTAATTTTTTTCCAGCAGGTTCAGTCATTGTTTCAGTACAATTTCTGTTTTTTTTTTTTTTTTTTTATAACTGCTCTATTTGCAGGGTATTGATCAGCTCGTTTCATCCTAGACTACAGCTTGAGCCTTTGCCCAGTGTTGGCAATCCTACAGTTCAGGGAAATTAAAGTGTATTCCGTGTTATTTAATGGAGAATGCCCGTTTTATCTGGCCTTGTATTCACAGAGATATAGCCAGTGACTCACTGCTGATAATCATGAAAGAGTAATAGTACTGGGCAATCACTAGATCTCTCAACAACCTCTAAATATTTGTATTATTGATTAAATAGCTGCCAGTGGTCAGAGACGGGTCAGATGCATTGTTTCCACCCAGATATCGAATCAGGGTCTATTTATTCTTTGTTGCAGTGGCTTGAATTTCCTGGATCTGATGGTACGTCAGGGGACTATTGATAATCCTCCAAAACCTCCTCTTGTCCCTGGGTTTGAGTGCTCTGGAATAGTGGAGTCTGTGGGTGAAAACACAAAGGGATTTGAGGTTAGTGAAATGACATGTTGTGCATGTTGTGATCTATGACTAAATGTTTCCAGATTCTAAACCAATGAATCTGCATCAGCAAAACCTAGAGTTTTAAACACATGCTCAGAGTGCAGTAATGAGAAATAAATTAGAGTTAATCCATAATTTACTGTACAAATAACTCCCTCCTTAGTGTGTGTCTAATGATTGTTTCACATCAGTGTCTGCTAACACAACATGTTTCTTTCAGATAGGCGACAGAGTTATGGCTTTTGTGAATTACAATGCCTGGGCAGAGGTGGTTTGCACACCAGTGGATTTTGTCTACAAGATGCCAGATGAAATGACTTTTGCTGAAGCTGCAGCGTTCTCCCTGAACTTTGTGGCTGCCTATATGATGCTCTTTGAGGTTGCCAATTTGCGAGAGGGGATGTCAGTGTTGGTGCACTCAGCAGGAGGTGGTGTAGTAAGTCCATTTCTTATACGACTGTTGCACAGCCACAAAAGAAGTTCAGCTGTTTCATCTAACTGTCATTATAACTGGCGGCTACATGACTACAAATGGAATAAGTTGTCTGTTCCCTGTTATTGTGTAAGAGCTGTTGCTTCTGTTGTTGTTTCTGTTTAAAACGTCTTGAACATCCTTTAGAGTTATTAAAATTTTGAAATGACTGAAAGAAAGATATAGTGAGTTATAACCAAAGCTAAACAATTAATCAATAGTATTACACAAACATGACCGATTAATACAACATGTTATCCCTATATCAATATATCTACTTTTTAATGAATGTGTGTTTATTATGTGACAGTGGATTCTGTTGTATTTTTTGCAGTATATTTAGAGTTAACCTCTGGGCTCTCTGGCTCTGATAAATTGTTGCAACTGTGTGTTTATTTCCAGGGTCAAGCTGTGGCTCAGCTGTGCTCCACTGTTCCCAATGTCACCGTGTTTGGGATCGCCTCATGTTTCAAACACGCAGCCATCAGGGACTCTGTGACTCACCTATTTGACAGAAATATTGATTATATACAAGAAGTCAAAAAGTAAGCATGGAAAGTTTGTCTGGATCATGGTTGATTTGAGGCTGAAGAGTCTTTGTTTACTTCCTCGTGGTGTCTTCTGGAAACATTCATTTGTTTAGGGTTAAAATAATATTGAATTAGAAGGCATCACCAGGCTGTTGCATGTTATACATGTGAACACATGTGATAACGTGGACCTCACAGAGCATAGAGGACTGTGCGAGGGTGCAGATGTTACCTGTTACCTTATTTGGTCTTGTGTGGCCATGGTCCCCATGGCAACTCGCAGCTCATCTCAGAGAGCAGCAACATTGTGTAGGGCGGAGGTCTGCACTGGCAGTGTGGAACAACTGCGCCAATTAGGGCTGAGCATTGATACCCTACACATTTCATTCACAATGCGACGTACTTACACACCAGTTTACACTACAAAACACCCGCCACAGGTTTACTGCAACTCTGCTATAAAGTCTTTATCTTTTTCTAAAGATGTTGCAGAGCTTTGATTACTCCATCACCACACCGCCTCCTCCACTTTACAGAGCTTTAGCAGTCATTTTTGTCTATACTGTTGAATCATTTAACCAGGACAGATGCACCAGCCACTCTACATATGAATTGCGCTGTAACACTGGATTCATCTGATTATAATAGAGAGGGATTCAAATATTGTTTCATTAGCACTGATTGTTTCATGCTTTCTACTTACATATCAACAGTGGTAGTGGATTAATGTGCCTTTCATCTCTCTGGCCCACACATTCTTCTCAGGATCAAGAGCAAAGTACAATTAAATTAATCTTTTTACAAAAGGCAAAAACCATGGGAATCACAAGACCACCAAGCAGTTTAGCCAAGCCGGTGTCCAGGGCCACAAGGCAGACAAGTAAGGAATTAAGGTGCCCTTGATAATAACATGCCTTTCATTCTTTCATATACATACATTTAATGAGTCTCATTATGCCAAACATTTTTTGTCTGATTGATTCTGTGTGTGAAAAGAACATGAACCTTTTGCAACATGTTACGGCTGAGGAGCAATGTGGGCACTGCGAAACATCAATAATCTCTTTATAAGAAAACTGTAGGCAGAGTCAAAAGAAAAATGTGGGTTGCATGCTGTAACTTTTTCCTAGAGTAAGGCTCCAGAGAATCAATTCTTATATTTTATAAATCCATGATGATGCTGCTCCAGAGTTTGAATCATGAGCTGAATATATGGCCTTATAGAGTGTTTTGCACATTTCTTGCTCACAGTCATAAACAAGGTAATTCAGCCTTGGCACTGTGAATGTATGAAGTCAGCCTTTTATTGTACTTTATCTCAACTGCTTGAAATTTTTTTGTAGATGTACTCTTTTGTAGATAAACTCAGAAACGGTTAGTTGATTAACTGATTGGTGGATAGACGGAAAATTCATCTGCTGCTATTTTAGGGCTGTAAATAATTTTTATTATTGATTAAACTGCTGATTATTTTCACAGTTTGGCCTGTAACATGTCAGAAAAACACAGATCACAATTTCCCAATCCAAAGGTGATGTTTTCAAATTGCTTGTTTTTTCCAACGAACAGTCAGAAACCCAAAGATATTGAGTTTATTATTATGTAACACAAACAGAAGCTGCAAATTCTCACATTTTAGAATCTGGAAATAGGTATTATTCATTATTTCATCTTAAAAAATGACTCGAACTATCGAAAAATTACCATTTCAACTGAAATTGTGACTCATATCGCAATTGCAATATCTGCTGAAATAATTGCAATATACTTTTTTTTGCATATCGTTCAGCCCCAGTCCAGACTATACTTTTGCATGTACATCAGTTTATATGAATCCCACTTTTAGTGGACTTCACCTTTACTTTGTTCTTAATGTTTTAGAATTTCTCCAGAGGGGGTCGACATCTTGCTGGACTGCCTGTGTGGGGAGAACACAGGAAAAGGCCTGAATCTGCTGAAGCCATTGGGAACTTACATCCTCTATGGTGAGAACAATACTTACACTTTCACTGTGTGTCAATGCAAACTCTGAGTTTCCATTTATCACTTTCAAAGTGAAAATAACACACTTTCTAGTGTGTTAGTCAAACTTAAGTCAATGTGCTTCAACTTTCAGGTTAATATTAGAACTAAAAGGAATAGTTTGACACTTTGCGAAGTACACTTGTATGTGTTACATGGGAAGATTGTTACCACTCTTATATACGTCCAATTATATTTAAATTTGAGCCAAGAGACAGATAGCTTAGCTTAGCATAGTTGCGTGGTGACATCTAAACTTTGGCCAAGATATAGTCTTGCACAAAAACCTCTCTCTCTCTGAGTGATACTTTTACAAATACATATAGCCGAACTCATAGCACAGTATTTGAATATGTTTGGTGATTTTGTCAAACAACGTTGTGGTTATAAAATCAGGATTTAAGCAGCTTGGAAATGGCTTGGAATTTAACACATAGTCTTAATGTGCTACGTTTCGGCCATTATTTCAGTTTGTTCCATTGTTTGACAACCTAAACAGAAAAACATAAATTCAGCTGTATTAAAATACTGTGTGTGTGAGTACAGAGAGCTGGAGAGAACACGATCACGGTCAGTTGTTTACAGTGGTTCCAACACAGTTTTCAATTACATCGTCAGTTTCACACATTGACCATACGCGGTCCAGCCAAATAAGTTTTGACCTGGACATGAGAGTGGTATTGATCTTCTCATCTAACTCTCAGCAAGAAAGTGAATAAACAATTTTCCCATAATGTCGAACTATTCCTTTAAAGACGAGTCTTGCATCCATTCGGTGTGTTGGTTACTGGACTGGGTATGAAATAGTGAGACTCACTTGACTAAAACATGCTCCATAGCCTGAAAATGAAATTCATTGTCCTTCACAGCTTCCATTCTTATCTGATTTCTGTTAATTACTTTAGTCCCTGTCAAGCCTCATGAATCAAGTAAGAGCATAAGATTAATTCATTAGTTTTAGTTATATTGAATATGTGCGAAGGCATGCTCGCACAGATCTAAGGGTCTGAAGGTGCCAACTGTTTCTCCCCCACCTCACCCTTCATGCTTCTTGGCTGCCTATTAGTGACCAGTCACTTCTGTCTAGCCATTTGCACAGCATACAGAAATCCTTTTATTTTTGTTTTTTCAGGCGCGTCAAACATGGTAACTGGGGAAACAAAGAGTTTCTTCAGCTTTGCAAAATCTGTGAGTCAGAGATGCAGTCTGTCATCAACATTTGAAGGAAACAGTATCTGTTACTACCCAATGAACATTTCATGGCAAATGAAACACACGCACACGCACAAATGAGTCACTCAGGATGAATGTGTCTGTGTTTTTTTTTCCTCCAGTGGTGGCAGGTGGAGAAGGTGAACCCTATTAAATTATATGAGGAGAACAAAGTCATAGCTGGATTCTCGCTCCTCAACCTCCTCTTTAAACAAGGGAGATGCAGCCTTGTGAGATCAGTGATGGACAAACTCTTGTGCCTCTATGACCAAAAGAAGATCAAACCGGTAGTGGACTCCCTGTGGGCACTGGAGGAGGTAAGAGCCTGATCAGAGTTGATCAGAGTGATCAGAGGCTGTAAGATGATCAAGTCAATGATGATGAGATTAAAAAAAAAAAAACAATAAAAAATCGTGAGCACAGTGTTAACATGAACGGAGATGTCAGGGAAGATTTTATACAAACATTTTGGACAGCATGTAATCTTTTGTTTGCCCCTGCTGCTTTCTGTGGAACATTGTCAGCTGTTGTCGGACACTCTTCCACAGTTGGTGGGTAGGTTGCATCTTCCTGTTCCCAAATTATTTCACACCCACACAAATCCCGACAGGCCATATGTTGATCACTTAGCTCTCAATTTCTAGAAAGTCCCCTTTTCTTACTGTGGTTATTCACTAAGTGGTAAACGAAGCCCCATAACTGGAAAATTTGCCTTCACAAGATACCAAGGGACATTTGAACACACTACTAGATGCGATCTCTTTCAGAGAGGGTCTAGTGTCTCATTAGCTGTGGTGTATCTGAGACCACGACTAAAGACACATCAGGGCTGGACTGTCTCAGACTTGTAGACAGATAGACGATGATGTTGCCTTAGAAAGCTACTAGCCTGTTTCTTGATTTCCTGTTTTTTTCTTTGTGCTTAATGCTTGTATTTACAAAGCCCTTTTGTGGGACCTTAGCTCTTCACATCTCAGGTGGTACCTTTGCAAATAGAAAACTCTTAACTCTCCACCTGCATGGCCGACAGTAGAGAGGGGAGAAGTGGCACAAACCAGTCCCTTATATCTTTTGGTATATCTTGTTGGTTGCATTGGGATCTTTTAGGATTCCTTTTTTGGTCAGATGATAAATACAGGCAACATATCCAGATCGAAAGTTTTCTACCTGCACAGATGTTGTCACCTATTTGCCTGATGAGACCATTTTTGACTGAAAACTGTGCGGCTGTGCTTGTTTGAGTAGTTTGTTGCACCTTTATTATTCTTGTTGGTTCATGAAGCTTGGTGACCTCATGACATAGCCCCGCTTTTAAATTGGATGTTTTCCCACCCATTACTAAAAATCTAGTAACTGTGCACATGACATCAATTGTTGGAGGTTTGTCCTCAGCAGCAGGGAATACTTGTCTGTAAGTATAAGCCACAAATGTAGAGTCAAGCTGATCAAACCCAAAACTTTTGAGTGTTTTGGCTTCTCATGATGGAAGACCAGCACCAGCACCAGTCTCTAGACTTAAACCTCATGAAGCTGGTTTGGGATGAACTGAACAGAAGGTGAAAGCAAATCAAAGTGCAACACATTTGTGGGAGCTTCTGTAACAGTGTTGGTAAGGAACTTTCCAAACAATGTTTCATTTCCATTGTATTTGTTTGTTCTATGCTTTAATGTCAGAAATACTGATACATTACATTATGTACATTTTAGAAACAACTAGAAAGTGTCCTAAAATTTACCCCCTATACTTACATGCACAGTTTTACCTGAAAGAAACTTACTTGATTTTGATCACTGTTCACTGTTCTGTCTTTACAAGTAAAATGTCAGGAATTTGTTACACACACACACACACACACACACACACACACACACACACACACACACACACACACACACAAATACTCCAAGAATCCAGATAAGAGCAGAGGCAGGGCAGGTAATACATCACAGGAAGCAGATTACAAGTCATTCCAAGCTTTCTTTCTACATTCAGAGAGAGAATATGCTGATGATAATTGCTGTCTTCAGATTTTCAATTCTCATGGGAAACTTTCCCTGCACTGTTGTCATTAGAATTTGGCTGATTGCTCAGGCCATTCACTGGAACCATTGCCCATGAAGAATCTCATTAGATGGGAGGATGGCGTGGGATGTGGTGTCAGGGGCACAGCCTAGTTCATTTGTTTATATGCCTGGAAGGAGAATTGAGAGGGCGTTTGTTTACACGTTGACCTTGGTAACCCTTTTTAATGGAATGAAAAGTTGTACAATGTGCCACACTTGAGCAGGATAACACATTAATCAAGAGGTTTTTTTTTTTGACCACCAGCAGTTTCAGTGAGGAAATATTCATTTGTCTCTATCACTTGGGGTTCTAAGAGGAATCTTTTTTAAAGATCCTACATACAGTATCTCAGTGATTACTGGTCATTGTACACAAAGACTTATTTCACCCAGAATGCCATTGGAACTTTTCCCCTCTCTTCTGCAAACTTGCTACCTCGCAGCCAAGTGCTGGACAAGTTTCTGACCTAATTTTGTTCTTGGCTTGATTTCCGGTATTTCATTTAACAAATGAATGCTTGGGACACAATGGCTTCCAGACAAAGAGGCACATTCAGTCGTGTCTCTGTGTGGATTGTAATAAGCAAGCAAGATATGGCATCCTGTGTAATCTTTTGTGATGTGTGATTTTTTTTTTTTTTTCTTTACACAATGAGTCAGAGAAGCTTTCATGAGTTGCATTGATCTTTTATTGTTTATGGTTTCGAACTGCTAGTTGTTGCTGCCCTCAACATACTTTTGTGGAGTGTAGAGTTGGACGAAATCATGAAAGTGATTGCACTTTCCCCACTTCTCCCATTCCCTCACCACCATGCTGATAGCAATCAGACTGCAGATGACTGAGTACATGGACCAAAGCACCGATGGTCTCAAACTGACATTGTGGCATATCATCTTCTTACTTACTTGTCAGTTATATTCGCCCAGAAGTAGCACTGGCATGAGGTTTGTTAAATTCGAACAAAATGTCAGCTAATAAAATACACTGTGAACAGGTGTTTCCACAGACCCTGGTGACAGAAGCCCGGCTTTCATCTTGGCAGTAGACTCATTAAAAGCTCTGTCTGTGATCTGTGTCGTGTTAAAATGTTCGCAGTGTATCTGGGTGTCAAGCACTACTGTCCTATATCAGTACAACAGACGTAATGTGTCAGACTTTGTTCATTTAGTAATAGCGTCCACAATTTTTGTCTGTTTTTGAAAGAAACATAATCACTGCTTTTTTTAATGTAATATTTGCATTTGGGTTATTCTAAATGTAAAGTCTCACTGTTATAAAAGGGAGTCTGGTAATTACTCTAAAATATGGGAGTGGAGAAGAAGTGGAAAGACAATGATAAGCCCATGCTTCATCCTTCAGTCATCCTCACACAGATGAAACCAACTCCAGATAGATATTATGTCTTTGTATTTGAGTTGGTGTATGCTTTTTTCTTTTTTTTTAAGAAAGTTATTATTAAAATCATTTGTTTTTGTGGGATGTGACTAATTTTAAAATTGTAAAAAATACAATCCTCCTGGAATCTGCTGAATGTTTATTATTCATGTCACTTTTTTGTTATTAGACCCCATGCTACCCTGCCGGTCTAAAGCTGGTCAATCAAGAGTCCTAATACAACCTATATTGTTCCTGCAGTCATAGGTAAAATGAAGCAGTGTAGTTATCTGCTTGATATAAACCTATGGATCATTACTACAGGCAGTGAGGTATTCAGTGTGATGTCAAACGTGCCCAGCAGGATGAGTCAGCATCATCTAGTCAACATCAAGGCCATTAACGTTTCTCACAGAGAGAGTTATAGCTGTTATAGCTATTCTGAGAGAGGAAAGGAGTCCTATGTCTAAAACAACCAGGAAATGGTTACAAAAGTGTCTTTTTTATTATGTTTTTTTTTAGCAAGTACTTTGAAATGTCTTTTCAATGTCACAGCGGACTTCCCCTTGGAGAACTTTTATTGTTGCAGGCTCTGCGTCGTTCTGCTCATAAAAAGACACATTTTATGAGCAGAATTTATTTTATAAGCAGAAAGTGAAACGTTGTAAAACACCCTCATTTCTTACACATTTACTACAAAAATTTTACAGTTCAAATCTGGTTTTAAAACATTGGTGCACTGGGCACTTTGGGTTTTTCTATATGATCTGGATCAGACGTAGTACCAGCCTAATGCAGTTCTACAACAAGAACCTTTAGAACTTCTCTGAAACTCGGTTGCTTTAAATGAATTCCACTGACCACAAAGAAGAAAGAAGTAAGTTTATTTTATGCTAAATTAAAATCACCCAACCAAAATAAGACGTCTGTTTGTATGGATAAAATATTCATGTTCCTTTTTTTAATGACTAACATAGTCATGCTTTTAGATGTTAAAAATTAGAGTCGGCATTGTGTGAGATTTCATTTGTGATATCACATTTGATGTCTGCACCTGGAGCTTGTTGAAAGTAAGTTGACTGTTGTGTTTTATCCTCAGGTAAAAGAGGCCATGCAGAGAATTCACGACAGAGGCAACATAGGAAAACTTATTCTGGATGTCGAGAAGTCTCCCACCCCTCTGGTAACAACTTTTTTTCCTAGTTAGTTATTAGAAAGCAGAAAGCTAAGTAGCTGGGCCATTGGGCCACATTTCTTAATAAGGATTGATTCTAAGATTAAAGTTCTACAAAGATGTACTCTTTTCATACCAACTCCTGCAACAGCACTTTACAGTTTTTACAGTAAGAGTGGCTGTAGTTAACTGTCTGTATACTATCTTATAATATATTAAAAAAAACTTTAAACACAAACTAGAAATAAAAAACTTTAAATAAAATACAGTTTTTTTTAATTGAACAAGAACAAAAACATGTAATTAAAGTATTATATGACATTGATGGTTGAGGGTATTTGACTGAAAGGAGGAAGAAGAAACAGGAGGAAGATGAAAATAAATTGGCAGATGTACAGTAAAAGGACTCACAGTACAGAACCAGATTGGGGGAGTTTCAACAAGTTATTGAGGAATAAAGAAAACATCCCCCCCTTGTGGTCGTCCTGGCCTCATTCATGCAGCGTGGTGTTTGTTGATAAATAGTTAAATCTGACATTTCCAATGCCTACTGCACAGTTTCAGGTCCAGTCAGGGTCATAAGGAGGCAGTGAGCAGGATTTCCTCCTGTTTTACGGCAGTCGTTTCCATGGTGATCTCAACATCACACTACAAACTTTTAGAAGTGTCGACATGCCTATATACAGCTGCCCATTAGCCGAGAACACATTTACATATTGACTGCACCAGTATACACTTAATGATATCTGAGTAATGTTCTATCACTGTAGATGGCCAGCGACAGCACAGAGACCAGTGAAGCAGGAGAGGAAGAGGAGGAGCCCGAGGGTGACAACGACAGCAAGGAGCGAATGCCTTTCATCCATTAGACCCAACGAAGCCCTCTGCACTACGCCTAGAGTGTGCGGAGAGGCTGCACAGCTTCACCACAGAGGAACACATCCACACACCAGTGTTGTGCAGTATGTGCTGTATGCATGTATGCATGAATGTATGTATGTACAGTGTATGTTTGTGCCTCTTACCTATTGTTTGTCAGTTGATTGGTCAAGCAAAAGTTTTGGGTAAATGAAGACTAATTACATGTTTGTCACCCAGGCAACAAGTGTAAGTGCCATTCTCGAAATAGTATTATTATATTTTTTACTGTATTATGAAGTAACATTATGCTAGTCAATAATGTGAATAGGTCTGTGCCCGTTTTACAGTTAATTTCATCTGCCAGCAGTTTATTGAATTAGCAACAGACTTCTTATTATCACTTTAAGCGTAGTATCTTTAAAATTAGATTTAGTCAAAGCTCATAAGTGTCATATGCTGTAACAAGCTTAGCATGTCTAAACATTTCACGAGATGGAAAAACATTTAATTTAATTCTTATCTGTCCTCAACGACGACAGATGAAAAATTAGAGCAAACAAGTGACGCTGAAGTTTGAGAAAATGACCCCAAATGTGTTGATGCTCCTGACCAAGCGAGTGAATCACTTTCTCATGTTACAGTAGTAATACATAAGCCAGAAGAGGTAGAAAAGTCTGTGTGTAGATATTTGCATGATATTTTATTCTTCGGTGCCAACCTTGTAATATTATGGGATCACCAGTGCCTTTGAGCTACAGACGAGTCTTTGATACTTGACATGCTTTCCTCGTGTGAAGTTCATATTGAACAAACAAACAAAAAAGGTCGTTTCAACTGGAATGTGAAAATGGATGCATATACTATTAAAACTCTTCCTTGCGTGATCATATAATTTTGTAGTAAGGAGGACATATTTCCCCACTAAACTGTATATTCAGAAGTTTTTACTCAGTATATGACACCTTACAGTGTTACATTTATCTTCAGGCCATGTAGACAGTTTTGTAAACACTGGGGTAACACAGAACAAATTAGAGTTTTAAGACATCAAATTTATATCTGTCAAAAACTTGCAGATTATATATAAATACAAGAAAGACTAAGATTAATGAGTAAATTCTAGATTTTCTTGAGGAGGATCATGAAATAGTCAGACTGCAGTCCGAGGTTTGTGGAGTCTCTGCTTTACTTGTCTGACCAAAGTTGTTTATTTGCTGGTGCCTCACAACAAAAGTGCCATGAGACTCCCAAGATAAATTATTTTTACTATGAGCTGATGCATAAAACCAGGGTGATGTAGGTTTGAGCAGCACTGTGTGTTACTTTATTTTAGTACGATGCCCTTCTACTTTGCTCTGAATCTGCAAGTTGCTAATGAAATGCAGGAGAGGAACAGCTGACAAGGAACAAATGTTTGCCACACACACTCGCATTCAGCCAATCAAATGATTGATCTGTTTTTATTTCTAATTTCTCAAAGTAAAAACAAACGTTGCATTTCATTTTCACTATTTATTCGGCCTTGCTTATTCAGTGTGCTAGTCATCTGATTTGTTTATTACTTCAAAAAGTGTTTTCTCACGCGGAACATCACAGAAACAATGAAACAAGTCAACGTTTAGTAATCATGCCGTTTTAAATTTTTAAAAATGGATCAGCTTAGCAACAGCAAAACTAACAGGAGTAAACACTGCATCCTTCGAAGTTGGATGATAAATGGTGGAGACACTGTGTTAGTGGTTGCACTCGAGTTATGAAATTAATCATTTTAGAAATTGATTTTTAGACTTGGATAAATGGAAAAATGATGCATAGACACTCTGCAAATACATCTAAGTTTTGATGCCTTCAATGTCAGGTCTGTTTGTGTGTGTGTGTGTGTGTGTGTGTGTACAAGTGTGAGAGAGAGAGACAGAGAGTGTGCATGTTTTTAAGTGTGTGCCTTGTAAAAAAAGAAAAAAGAAGAAGAAAAACGTGTCTAAAGAAGTGTTTGGCATTGTAGTATATTCACGAAATTCCTTATAAACTCTGGTTTACCTGTGGCCGTATATTTTGTCACTTTTTTTTTGTTGTTGTGTACTTTCTTTGAGCACAGCTCTGTTTACTTGAATAAATTTATCTGCAAAGTATTCTGGGATTGTGTTTGGTGTTAATTCAATGTTTGAATATATTTCACATGAGATTTCACCCTCCCTGAAAGTATTTCTTTCCACATTACATTAAAAAAAATGTCCCACATATGTCTCAATCTTATTTAAATATGTGTTTATTTTGAGCTTATGAAATCAATGAGGAATAATGACTTTTACCTGGACTCAAAACACAATTTGACTTTAAGAGTAGTTCTTCATGTTATGAATGTTTTTCCAGTGTACATTACATTTGAAAACTTGCAATATAGTACTAATATATTGCAAATTTCTGTATAATCCCTCAGTTTGGCACCAGATGGCAACATAGTTATAAACTGTTTCAAATTCTTCAGATAACAGTGGATATCAGTTAATATTTTCATCACCAGAGAAACATGCTGGTTCTTATGCTTGTGTTCTAACATTACTCAAATGTGCAACTGTTGACCTTTGCTGCGATGTTCACATGTAGTCAGCAGTATTGCCAGAATCAATTCATGTACTGTTGGCAGAAACTGCTGCACACTATATTTAATTCATGTGGTCTCTTAATCATTAATTATGAATTAAACCTGGACTACTGATCCTCTGTAAAGCAGCTCCCGTTCTCATCCTCAGCTCGGGGCCCAGTGTTAGTTTTGGGTGTTATGTTTGCCTCAGGATGGAAAGAGAGTAGTGTTAGAAGAGATCACATTGGAATAGCATGTGCTAATACAGCTTTTTTTTTTTTTTTTGGACGCTAACTAAACATAGAACTTGGACTCAGTACTGTGCAATGAGTCTGAATTAAATGGATGTTTCATACAGTACCATTTCACATCTACTGCATTACAGTAACAGTAAATACAAACATTTCTATCTTGTATTTTTATTTCAAGGTAAAGTTTGTATAACCTGCTGGACAACAATACAAAAAACAATCTTATCATACCAGTAGGTGTATGTTTTGAAACTAATAAAAGAAGAGTTTTTAATTGGCAGCATGTGTGGTTAGAATACACTATACGTGTGTGGAGAACGTATTATTTAGTACAGCGTTAACTGAAAGATAATGCTCTAATCTAATGTACAATTTGAAGACTGTAAAATGGTAAAACATATACGAGATGGCTTTGAGAGTTGTTTTACTATATTGAGCCCATATGCCCGAGGGTGTTTCTTATTTAGCTCCCACCTCCCATCTATATACAACATCTCACTCTAAAAATAACTTTGCCTGCAGCAGCGCTGAGAGCTGGACTTTCCTCAGGTCTAATAGTGGAAGTCTGTGTGACTGAAACATTGCAAAGATATCTACAGTGTATAAGTAGCAGCAACATTTACTTGGTTACTTGTTTTCATGTACTGACAGATGTGAATTAGACCCTTATTAGTGTAGCTTAATACCACCCAGTGCACATGAACCCTATATTTCCCTGTCAGCTGGTATCATTCAATAATCACACTTTTTTCTGAGTTGACAACCAGGTCTAACATTATTTTTCTCTTGTCAAAAAGTGACTTAGCGTGTCCAAAGCTTACACATGAGGCCGGTGGGAAGATGGATGAAGAACGCTCTGTAATAGCAGAGCAGTCAATGAATTTCCAGTTTGTTTGTGAAATGAAAGGGAACACTGCTTAGTGCACCTTGTCCCAAGTAAATATTTATCAAAAGCCAGACACAAGGAAATCATTATTTGCCACTCCACCCTTATACCTCCCTCACCTCCTCCTGATGTTTGGACAAAAACAAACAGAGCTGGAGCCAATGCAGGGAGAGTACGCCGAAAAGGCATACAGAGGGCTAGTATATATATTGAGCTGCCTGCAGTGTTTTTGGTTCCTTTCACAGCAGTATAAGGTGTGCCACTGTGTACTGTCCCATAGGATCCACTGGCCTCAGACATGGCACGTCTGGTCCTCCCTGTCTTCCTCGTTCTTTGCTTCTCCTTGCTCCACTTCAGCTCCAGTCGCCCATCTCGCACCAAGAAGGCTGTGTCGGCTCGGCAGTCCGGAGGTAACTATACACATGGCAGAGAGTTCAACAGTGACATGCCAAGCAGCGATGTTCATCTGACCCATTTTTTTTCTTGCTTCTTCATCAAGATGCAGCTGCAGAGGGAGATGATGTGAATTCCCAGCTTGAGAGGTTGTGGCAGGAGGTGAATTCACTGAAAGAGATGCAGGCGTTGCAGACAGGTACTGCTCTCACTAAGTAAAGGCAGATGAAAGAGAGACAGCAGATTGGTACATGAGAATCATAAGCATCACTGCATTCCATGTTTTATCTCAAGAACAGGTAAATCAGAGATAAAGTTACTGGACAATATCGGTTAATACCAACATTGGTGACGTTGGTTATATTGTAAATGTGTTAAAGTACATATGAATAGTGTCGCTTGTAATTTAGGCCACTGAGCTGTCATGCAAGCCTGTGGACACTCGTGAGACATAATTGGTAACTTGATAACTAGATTTTGGAAGTCTTGGTGTGCGGAGTCACCAGCAGGGGGCAGCAGCACTCACATCAGTCAACTGTAAAGTAAGGGGTTGAATTACACAAAGGGAAGAATGTTAGTAACAAACAATTTATGGGTAATGTAAAACTTCCTAAATTATTATTATTTTGTATAATTTTATGTATTTTCCTGTTTCTGTTTTTTTCCATAAATAAAAAATATAAAACTTAGTTGATCATAAAGAAAATGCTATAAATGTATTTATTTATTGCTATTGTTTATTATTTTTATTGTTAAAATGCCCCCCTTTTCCTTTCCTGGCTAATTCATTAGTCACTGTTCAGACTGTGAACTCTCTATGTAATGAGTTTATGAGTATGGCTGTATGAATTGCTACAAATATAAAAAATGGGGGATTCAAAAAAATAAAGTATTAAAACAGATTATTTTTTTATCTAATGTGCATCATGATTATTTTCTTATCACAGAAGAAGCTAGTTTTGAACTCTTTGAATACCATATAGTTACTTTAAAGTTGCTCATGAAGTAAGTGCTTTGTGCTTTCAGTCTGTCTCCGTGGCATCAAAGCTCACAGGAAGTGTTATCTTACAATTGAGGAACCCAAACATTACCATGAAGCGAACGAGGACTGCATTGCACAAGGAGGAACTCTTGCAACGCCACGGGACATGATTGAGAACAATGAACTGAGAGACTATGCAAAGAGGAGCGCTCCAGGATCCAAGGACTTCTGGATCGGTGTGGCAGACATAGTGAAAGAAGGCCAGTATGTTGATGTCAACAGCCTGCCAGTCAGCTTTTTCAACTGGGACCGCTCCAAGAAGCAGCCCACAGGAACGAAGAGGGAGAGCTGTGTTGCCCTTTCAGTGGCTGCACAGGGAAAGTGGTACGATGAGGTGTGTCGCAGCCTGAAAAAGTACATATGCGAATATGTCATTCCTTAAAGGCAATGTTGTTGTTGACAACTTGATGATCATTCATGCGGGTCATTAATTAAAATTGTGCAAAACTGTGTTGTCAAATCTGTGGCGATTCATAGTAGAAACATGACTTGTTATTGGTCATGTATTATAAAATTTCTTTGATTAAAATTTGTTATTAATTAGGTTCCTAATTAGTTTTGATACACAAAGAAGTAACTGGCTGCGTCGTATTCACTTTACTTATACTGTAAGTCCCAAAGCCTCAGATGATGACTGAACAGCATGAAAAGTAAGAAATTCTGGATGACGTTACACAGAAATAAACAAAAATGTAAACTGTCGTTGTTTTGTTAAAACTATTTTATTTTATCTATAAACTTCTCAGCATTTCACAACTATTTTTCAGCATTGAGTTAACTCATTTCTTCAGCATCAATTTTACATTGATAACAGTTGTATACATACACACCAGTTCCCTAGTTTAAGGCTCAACTGCTGACCACTGAATAGCCAAATGAAAAAATGTGGGTGGAGTGATTTGCTAATGAGCAGCATGGAAACACAGTAGGGGTTTTACTTCCCTTCCCTGTTGGTTGTTCTCAGGGGCGTTATTACACTGACAGAGCCCAAAGAACCCAAAGAAGTTTTAAACAAATCTTTAGAAATAATGTAAATGAGAATTATAGATATATAGACATCATCTTTATGGGACCCTTGTTGTACTTTATGTTCAACTCTGTTATGAGATGTATTGACTAAAAAGGCAGCAAGTGCGATTCTAAATGGTAAGTAATGCTACAACTCAACTATGAGGCCCTAATGGAGGTGTACGTTTCTGTGCTTTATTTTTGAGATTTATTTTATCTGTGACATTGCAATCTTAGGTAAAAATCTACTTAGTTCATTTCATACCAAAATATTGTAGCATACTAAACTACACAAAAACTGAACGGTGTACAAACATTATCACTGCACTGTACATAAATGAATTTAGAGTCGATTGTAATGCATCCAATCAGTGTATCTTAATCTAGTGCAGAGGATGACCTCTACATCCTGCTAACATTGATATACACTTGTTTGGTGACAATGAGGAAATTACACATTCTATTCTTGTTTCCTTATTCTGTTATAACACATTACCCTCATTACCCTCATGCACAAATGCAGTGCCCCAATCCCCAAATGGCACATTTGTGTGAGGATTCAACTGCAGTGCTAAGAGTGAAATTGAAACTATATGCAATCTAGAGCATAGAGTGAGTCCAACTGACTTGTCTTTGGAATGTGGGAGGAAACCCAGATCACCCAAAATAAACTTGAACAAACACAGAAAAATGCAAACATGCAGAAAGGGGCTGTTATCAAACTCTGACCCTTTTTGCTGTGAGGTGACAATGTGAAATATGCATTTTAACTGTTTGCTTTGAGGTGCTGCTGCAACACTGCAGTGTAAAAATCCGGTAATTTAATTTTAAAAATACAAATTGGTTAACATCTGTGGTAGGCCTATAGCTACAGAATAACATTTTAAGGGTCCCTGGGCAAAAATGAGTGCCTGTGCCCTTATTAAGCACCCGCTCCGCCCCCTCTCAGTGCACTGTGTACAGTACTCCTCTGATGGCCAAAGACTTTTGGTTTGTGGTAATATGATTAAACACAAATACACATATGCTCTGTGCTCAATATCATGGATTGTAAAACTACATTTTGTGATTACATTTACTGTGGGACCCACCTGACTGCCTTTACAATGTCAGTTGATATTATGTTTCAGTGTTGCATATTTCCATATTACAAAGATACAATTTTTTGAAATGATCAATGAATTGCCATACAGCAGAATCTGTGGGCCTTGGGCAGTTGCAAGCTTTGCTTGGTTAGTTAGTCTTAAGAATGCTATGAGTGTGTAGTGTGTATTTGATACCACTTTCTTCAGCATATGTGAGTTTTCTTTCATTCCTACTCTGGAGAGATGCATGCAATGTAAGACGGAGGCCATCTTGGACAATACCAACCATCCTCTCCACAACATTCTGGCCGGACAGAAAAGCAGCTACAGGTGTAACTCATCGTCTCATCTCACTACACTGCAGAACAGAGAGGTTCAGGAGATCCTTTGCGCCCACTGCCACCAGGCTGTACAACACCTCAGCCATAGGAAGTGGACTAATCTAACTATTATTGTTTATCTATTATTAACTGTTTTTATTATTATTATTATTATTATAATTATTATCAACAATGAGCTAAAGGACACATGAATCTCCCTAGGGGATAAATAAAGTATCTATCTATCTATCTATCTATTTATCTATCTATCTATCTATCTATCTATCTATCTATCTATAAGGATTGTTGTAGGCCAGGAGATGCAGATGATTAATGGGTCCCACTCTACCATTCACATTTAGATAAAAATAGCTCTAGTACTCCGTGTGAAATTCTGTTACTATTCATTATAATACCATGTTGACCACTTCACTGAATTTAATCAATCATAATTGTTGTGATCGGACTGAAAGCAGTGCATTGTTGAAATTGAAAGCATCACCAAACTGACCCACATCTGACCTGCGTCGCTCTCGTAGACGGGTTAAACCATTAATGCCGTGTTTTTTGTGTGTTTCTATTATCTCTGTCCTATCAAAAACAACCAAAAACGCACAGACAGTTACCGACGTCATCCTGTCCGCACACATCACGCACGCTTGTCTGGATGGAATGTGACGCCACAGCTCCGTGCGTGAAGTCTCGCGGAGTACAACACCGGCCATTTTTCTCCGTTTACAGCAGGACACTTTGTGCTTGGGCAGTGTAACCGAGATCACTTTTACAAGCTTACAAGTTTTGGCAAGTTCAATTTTGTGATCCAAGCATCCAGACTTACTACAAACAGGACACAAACCATGTTTGTGTTGACCGTTGCAAAGTTTTTTCGCTGACATCCCTGTCCGGATAGACGCTTGTCTAAACTGTCGCACAAATGGAAATGGTGCCTAGCGAGGAGAACCAGTTCGTACCCAAAGAGGTGAGGTTATTACGGACCCAGCCCGGGGTCGGAGAATCAGCCTCTGGTCGTCAGCTGTCACCCTCGCAGATCACTCAAATTAATGATGGCAAAACTTTTGCACCACTTTGCGAGTTTGTGATCTTGGTGTATCATATAGAGGCTAACTCTCAGCTGCTAACAGTTAGCTAAACATGACTTGGACGGCCTATCGTGACATGGCTAACTAGCGTTAGCTACAGCCAACAGTTAGCGACTGCATCTCAGACAAAGTGAGTTTATGTTGGTAGCTAAAGCTTTAGCATAATTATCATTAAGTTATCTAACCTTCTAATTTGGCTTTCTGATAATCAAAAACTCAAGAGCCTTTTAAATGCTGTGGCTGACATTATGTTATCCCCAAACAAAGACGACAATTGTCAACATTAGTGAGCTAACTTGCAAGTAACATTAGCTGGTAGGCTCTGGCAAGCTAATGTCGGTAGCTTTTTAAGTCTGATTAATGGCAACAACTCTAGCTAATTTAGGTGTTTTTGAAGTTGCTAAACCAAATGTAAATAGCCACACCAACTGACATGACTGGCAGCGTTACACTAACGTTTACCCCTAACGTTAGTTTTATAGATATACATACTTTGGTCTCCTCTTGTCCCCGTGTTCAGATTGTTTTGAATGGAACTTGTAGCTGTAGTGTAAACGTAACGTTAGCTTGTCAAATTCGCAAGCTAACGCTAATGCTAGCTACCGCTGTTCACGTAGATGCAGGTGTGTAACATAGCGTTAATATTAATGTTAAGATATGTGGATGCTCCTCATATTAGGATAAACCTGTTTTAACATCCTTGATGAACTTCGTTGCCATGATGAGGGGATACTTAGCCTTTGCTTGTTTATCCTGCTATGTTGACTTGGTAGGTTGCTAAAGTTAACGTGCAATACGCTACCTAAACAATAATCTATCACTCTGCGATATTCTTGTGCTGTCATGTTTTTCATACAAGTAGAAAATGAGTCGGCTTTAGCTACTGTCAACACCAGTGATGCTTACCAGATGGTATTTTGTTTGTACAGGTAAATTGTGATTATAACATAAACATCCTAGAGGGTTATTATTGACATGGTAGTCATCTATCGTGTTATTTCATACGTATGTGTATCTATAGCCATACTACATGTTATCTGCAGTACCGATATTTGATTATGGGTGGTTTTGTAGCACTTTGTCTGCATTTACGTCAGCTGCAAAGTCACACGTCAAACATGGGACGTCACTTAAGGGCTTGGAAAATTGGATTTGATGATACAGTGCTGCACGCTTTCAATATACTTACACATAATGATCGTGTATTCTTCAGTTACACAACTTAGTAATGAATCTAGTTAAACCTGGCTTTCAAAGGCTTTATTTTAAACAAGAAAGTTGACTTGCACTTGTGATGAGGAAATAGGTTTGTATTATTTACATATCACTTTGGCTGCAGACTTTAAGCACTTCATCACATTTCGTTGCAAAGTTAAGGTAGAGTCAGTTAATTCCCTGCTCTGCATTAGATTTGACAGCTGTCTGATCTCAAAACATATATTTGGACATTTGGCTTCAGTAAGAATGTTTTCCATCCACTATGACACATAGAGCTGCAACATCAAATTCATTTAATTATCATTAAAAAATAATAATGTCTTTGTATAATTTAGTATTGTTTCACACCAGAGGTTCTTCTGTGTCTTCCGTGGGCCATGAAATGAGAACCGCAATTTAAGGGCACATGCAAAAAATGTACCTCTCACAAAACTTCATAAAGTTGTGATAGCATTATGTATGAATAAGTTGAAGAAGTTTAGTAGTTTCAAAGATGTTGTATATTGGTCTGTTTTGCTTGTACAAGTCTTAACAAGCCAAAAACAAACAGGCAGTCAGCCTGTGATGTTTGCCCCCACTGTAAGTGGAATTTGTTGCCACCACTGAGGTTTTCCAATTTTTTCAGTTTAAAAGTTTAGGTGCCTTTGCTGTTAAGCATTATAGCCAAAAGCTGACACAGTGCATTGTTACACCTCCTTTGTGTATGACTTAATCAAAACATCTTTCATCAAGGGGAAGCTAAAGTTGTCATTTTATGTCATACATAAAACCTTCTTTGTAGTTTTCACAGTTCTGTTATTTTCACTGCCAGGCTGCGAATGGTCTCTGAACAAATCAGGAATTTGAAGTAGCTAATTTATTGTCTAGAGTCATGATTTAAAAAAATAAAATACAAAAAACATCTAGCAGTTCATATTTCTATGACAATTAAATGTTCATAGCCCCCATAGATTTACCAGCCACTCTCACCATTTGCTAAAACTATTCTTGGAAGCAGTAGTCCATTCAAATTAATGGCTGGCTATTTGCCAAAGTGTCAGGTATAGTTTACAAAAGTGCAGTCTCTTGTAATAATTGCAATAAATTGTATCTGTATTAGAATATTGGCTATTGTTCATGTCACTACCTGCATCTGTATCCTGTTTTAAGGGGTTGTGTGTGTGTCACGTGCAGTTGTAATTACAGTACATTGTATTAAGAGATGTTGGATACTGGATACTGACATTTTACAACGCTATAGTATTATTATTATTACAGTTAGTTGCATCTGTAAAGAAATACTGTCTGTGCTTTACAGTACTTGTGGCTTCATGTCAGCACCTTGTGATTATATCCACGGTAAAAATAACCTTTAATCTCATAATACACTTGTGTGGTTTCAGCTGCAGCTTCTTTATAGGACCTGTCAGTCACATTTTGCCAAGATCACAAACGTCACAACGAGGTTGCAAAAATGGGAATAACTTGAATATGTTCCTGTAATTATCACCCCGTCACCAGGCAAGAAGTTAATCTGCCAGGCAAAGGTTATAGGTTTTCACATTGGCTTCATTTAGCCCCAGTGTGGCTACTGAAGCTGGCTTGTTTTACAACTTATTGTCCCTTTTTTGTCTGTGTGTGTGTGTGTGTGTGTGTGTGTGTGTGTGTGTGTGTTTTTTTTTTTTAACCACAACTATCTCCACATATTACTAGGGTGTGTTTTGGAGTTGCAGACAAAGTATTTTTGATGAGATGAAGAGGATTTCTCAGGTAGATGTGTGTGAAGTGTGGGAGAGAGCGCCTACAATAAAGCATGGTGTTAAATGGATGCATGAAGCAGCACTGTGATGACCGTCATACGCAGGCAATCATCAAGACTTATTCTTCAGTTAAGAGGCAGCTTCACAAGTACCACCTTTATCTAACATTACAGACATGCAGTTAAATAATGACCATAGACAAATGTATTGGCTGGTAATAACAAACGTGTTTTGTGCTATAAAACCCAAATTCCTGAAAACCATAATCACATTTAAGGCTGGGTATCATTCACCATATACAACGCAATATCAGAGTTTTGGTACTGGCACCAAAATGATACATTTGTTGAGTATAGAGCTGTTTTCCTACAAAATATCGAGTGTTAATTTTTTTTTCTGCCAGTTTTTGATACTTAACCTTTTTGATAATTGCTTTAAGTCAGCAAACCGTTTGAGCCTGGCCAGGTACAGTAAGTACCAGACTAATTGGAAAACAAACTACAGGGAGTGTTTAGACAACAAAGTGACTCGCTACCTTTTGAAACTCTTGTTCTACTTGGAAGACAATTTCCGTTGTGTATTTCACAGTTAAATGAAGCGTGAGTTAGCAATTGCATGGCATATGTCTTTCAAAGAGTTTTAAGAATAAAGATTGTGGATAGTATGGGAGAATCTTGACAACCTGTTCATGTTTTTCATGCTTTGTAAATTGTAATCAAAGATCAGCAACTGCCCAGGAAGTGGGCTTGTCCAGTCATGTGTAGAAAGGTTTCTTCCTGATGTTTTAGTGAAAGACATTCTTGTCAGCCATGTATTATTTAGCCACTTGACAAGAGTCTGTCTCAAGCAAATTCCTATTCAACCTTGCTGAACCACAATGACAGAAAAGGAAAAGTGAGCTGCTTTTGCAAGACTGTCATTGTTAGAGATAAGCTCCTGCTGGGACGAAAATACAGCAAAACATTACTGTCTGGTCATTTGTCAAGACCATATCAAGATACAACTAGTTACATGGTGTTTTACATGGTATTGCTCTCAGGTAGTTTCAAGGAGAGCAATTCTTGTTCCATGTTTTTAGTCATGACTTAACCAATTGTTGAATTAGTGAATACATACAGTTTTCAATTTAAACAACAATCCTAATTTTCTACTCTATTGACAATACACTGCCTAGTTTTCAGGTACATGTACCAAAATTTTTCCATATCTTACTTTGATGAATAGAAACTGTTTTTCTACAATTGGCAACAATTTTTTCTTGTGTCCTGGTGTCCTTCTGATACCCGTGTGTTTCTAATAATGACATTTGCTGCAAAGCTGCACAAATATTCTAACCTTTTAATTCTAACGCTTAGCTTTTCACCTATATACAGTACCAGTCAAAAGTTTGGACATGCGTGTCTGACTGGTGCTGTATGGTTAATGACAACGCACAAAATACAGAATGAAAATACAGAAAATACACCATGCTGACCTTGTTCTGTTTCTCTTGATTTTCAGATACAAAATGCGGCTGAGGAGCCCAGAGTGTTGTGCATAATCCAGGACACCACCAGTGCAAAGACTGTCAATGAGAGGCTGACCCTAAACCTACCTGCTTCCACCACCCTCTCCAGACTTTATGAAGATGTTGCCCACAAAGCAGGATATGTAAATGGCACCTTTGACCTTGCCTGGGGAAATATTCCAGACATGGTTAGCACATTAATTCAATCACTTTTGTTTGTGCCAATTTGTGATTATGGTTTTCCACATAAATATACTCAGCTGTCGGTATAACTGTGTATCTCTGCTGGGTTACCGTCTGTGATTACCTCGTCAAAACAAAGGGTTAAGTCTAGGTAAAAGTTGTATGTCACCTAACAGGTTGTGGAGGAGGCACGGTAAGCAAAAGGTGTTTCGTTCTATTCAAAAATGTTTTATATTCAAGAACTGCTTAAGTGGCTGATGTGTAATTAGAATGGGGCGGGTAGTGATGAAGTTCCAGAGAATTATCACCGGACTCTGCATTTCACCTCAGCTGCATAGAGTGGTTTAGTGTCATTCAAATGATTGTTTTTGGATTTACGGCCTGCAACGTTACTATTTTGGTTTAATTTCGCCACTTTCATTAACCTCATTTCCAGCAACAGGTGGAAACTGTTTTCAATGAAAAAGCTCTTAAAAACACTAGAGCTGTACCCGAATCAAGAAAGAAAAAGTATGGGTCCTGGTCATATGTCTGTTATAAAATCCTAGTGCACCATGGTGCGTCTGTCCTGCGTGGCTTCTGGCAGCACTGTCAGCCAAAGAGTCAATCACAAGGGACGGCAGCACAGGAAGTTGTACCAGTGTCTCGTTCAAAAGTAGTTTAGCCGACATCGCTGCATTTAGCTCTGGAGGTGAAAGGCCTGGGTTGCCCTGCCCTCTGATTCCATCAACAGAGGGGTTTTAGTTTAGTGTAATTGAGTTCAAGATAATTATTTCAGGTGAACTTCAGGGTATTCATAATGACGGTTTATGTAGTTTATGTTATGACGCATACAGTAGCCCCTACAACTTTTACATTGGAAGGGTAGTGTCGCCATATCATGACCTCAGTGAAGCTGATATTGTATGTTTGAAAGTCAGACGGGGCAAGCAGTTTCTTTTTGAAATACCATTCTTCTCTGCCACAAAGAAAACAAAGTGTGGTAAGAATGGTATCGCAAAGAAAGAGAAAACTATAGAATTAATGCATTCTTTATGTGCTCTCTTATTGTTGAGTTTGTTTTTTTCTTGTCTGTTTATCTACATACTATTCCCTTTTCTTAAATGAGCCCAGGCTAATCCTGCTGCTGACCCAGGCCAAAGCCCAGGTGCTGTGTCTGTTGTTATCTCACTGAGTAGGTCAGTGGATTAAGCCTCTGCATGTTTCCACTGCAGCACTTTGCTGGCAGTCCTCAGCTTGTCCAGGAGAAAGACAACTACGTAGCGTTGTTCACATGTTGGTTTCAAGCTACTTTCCTCATATGCGTCAATACAGGGAATTCGCTGAGAATGAATTCACTAGGAGTCTAAGCGTCCTTGTAAGTTCAGCTGGTTTGTTGTCTGTAAATTACTTGTTTTGAATATTTGCTGCTGTTGTTTTTCGGCATTGTTGACCTCTGTATAAAAGCTGTCTGTTCGTGTGATTGTTGTTTTTACTCTGCTTCCTTTAAGGCACCACTGGACCATAACAGTGAGATGTCCCTCTCAGATTCAGGGTTTGAGCCTGGTGGTAAGAGGAATTTCCTCCAGGTAACAGACAAAGATGGAGAGCAGCCCCAGATCGCATCGGTGAGTGGCACAGAATTAACAAAAGGACTTCCTAATTTTTTTTTTTTTAAAGAACATCAAACATACAATTTTTGAATTTTAGGTCTACTACAGATTGACTGTTTTGGAAACTATAGATCTTTTATTAGAAGATTTCTCTCTGTATGCTTGTGTGTGTGTGCAGGATGAGTCAGGAACAGCAGATAGCAGTGGACTGGATGACAGTTCCCAGGAGCGGTTTATTGGGCCCCTACCGAGAGAAGGCACTGCAGGCTGCAGTGGCGACTACAGTAGTCCATCTTACTCCTACTCGTCCATCCTCAACAAATCTGATACAGGTATGTTTTAGTCAGCTGTTGAATATGCTGCATCACTTCTTTTATACAATCCCAACTGACCTTTTACTTCTTGTCTTTTACCCCCACTGTAGGTTATGTGGGCTTGGTGAACCAGGCTATGACCTGTTATTTGAACAGTCTTCTACAAACTCTGTTCATGACCCCGGAGTTCAGAAATGCACTCTACAAGTAAGGAACTATGCTCATAGAAGTCTTTGAAGTCATTTGAAGTTTTATTTGTGATGTGTAATGTTTAAAATTCTTTTATAACTTCTGTGGAACTACAGCTGGGAGTTTGAGGAGTCAGAGGAAGATCCAGTCACCAGTATCCCCTACCAGCTGCAAAGGCTGTTTGTCCTGCTGCAGACTAGTAAGAAACGGGCGATTGAGACCACTGATGTGACACGGAGCTTTGGCTGGGACAGCAGTGAGGGTGAGTGTTTGTGCTCTCCTGTGACTAGATTCACATGCCTTGTCTGCGTGTTTGTAAAAAGGAGAGACCATGTGCCTCTGCATCTGTACACTAAATTACACTTTTTGTGTATTTGTTTTTAGCCTGGCAGCAGCATGACATCCAGGAGCTGTGCAGGGTCATGTTTGATGCCCTGGAGCAAAAGTGGAAGCAGACAGAGCAGGTAGGAGAAAGCAAAAAGTTTTTATAGACTTCTGACAACAAAAATTCAGCCACCAGTCTGAGCCACCCCCCCCCCCACAATGGAAACAAAAGACTTACTGTGGGAAAAGTGAAATGGGCCAGTAAGCCCCAGGGTTAGCTGTTTCTTATCTCAGGAGAGAGTTATAAACTGCAAACACTCAGTCCAGTGTGCGTATATACAGCCATGTGGTCTGTACACACGAGCTCCTGGTAAAAATAACATAAATAACAAACTACAACAATGGATTAGTTTACTTTTTGGAGGTCTACAGTAAAAGTGGGGGATTTTAAAGTTTAAAATGTTGATAAACTGGTTATAGTAGAACCGTTTTATCCAATGCCAGATGACGTGAGGATTTAACATTACTTCAACCTTCAGTCTAGAATTTAGATATGCATACATTTTTTACATTAAGTCTGTGAAAACAGTTATTCTGTTGAGTCTCGGGCCGTTGTACAGTTGTTTTCACATTAGCACTCCCCGTGACTAGTTAACTGACGACGTGTAAAATCATTGGAGATCCCTTTAAATGCTAACATAGCATGTTACTATGCTAACTGTGTATATACAGCTGTATGCAAAAGTTCAAAATGATTGTTTCCTATGCAACCCAACCAAGAATAGAATGGATTCCACTAAATATCAGAAAGTTTTGGATGCACATGTCCTGCAGTCAGTAAAGAAAGTGAAACTGAAAAGAGTCTGGCTTCTACAACAGGACAATTGTCAAAAGCAGGCCTCAATATCCATGATAAACTCTTTCAGGAAACACAGGCTGAAGCTTTGATAACGGCCCTCGCAGTCCCCTGACTTGAGCAGCATTGAGAATCTGTGGGTAGATCTAAAGGAAGGGTTGTTAAGTACCACTTTAAGTAAAACTTTGAAAACCGACTTTTTAAGTTCATGAAATAAAAAGTAGCAATGTATTAATTAGATTGTCTGTCTTGAAAGTTACAAAAATTATCCGACACAGCCCGCCTGAGGACTTATCAAAACATTAAATGTAACATAATGAAGGTCAACATGTTAACATTGAGTACTAAAATAAACAGTTCAAAGTTCAAACACCTGAGGCTGACAGATTACAGTTGAGACTGATGGAAGTTGAGCTGACATCACAGAGCTGATCCTGGTGAACTGAGTTTGAGATATCCTAAAAATGGCCACTGTACAAAAGATAATCCCTTCCGATTATGATAACAACATGGCATTGTCTTCCATTAGACCAAATTTTTGATTGTTTTACCCCACTAATGATAAGAATCTAAAAATGGCAAAGCTGATTTTAATCTATTTCATTTATCTATGTTTAATCCATCTAACACTCCTGTCACACAGCGATAAGTCCACGCTGGTGCTTCCTTTAGTAAGAAATGGTCTCAGGGAGAGAAAATCTTGTAGCCTAAACAAAAGCTGTATTGTTACAAGTGAGACATAGTTGAGGAAGCCTGACTGTCATGCTTTCCTGTCCGCAGGCTGACCTGATCAACCAGCTGTACCAGGGGAAGCTGAAGGATTATGTCCGTTGTCTGGAGTGTGGCTATGAGAGTTGGAGGATTGATACTTACCTGGACATCCCTCTTGTGATCAGACCCTTCGGAGCCAGCCAAGCCTATGGCAGTGTGGTGTGTTTTCTCTCTACATTTCATTTGGTTTATGACCATTTAGTATTTAGGCCTTCCTTTTAAATGTAACTGAAACTATACATTTTTTGTGCCACAGGAGGAGGCTTTGCAGGCGTTCATCCAACCAGAAACTCTGGATGGGCCCAACCAGTACTTCTGTGAGCGCTGCAAAAAGAAATGTGACGCCCGGAAGGTGAGCAAAGTGAAAATGTGACATGGGAGTCATGTTCAGAGAATACAGTGTTCTGTTATTGACCTGTCTGATCCTCCTGATAAACGCTTCTCTGCACAGGGTCTGAGATTTCTGCACTTTCCCTACCTGCTGACACTACAGCTGAAGCGGTTTGATTTTGACTACACCACTATGCATCGCATCAAATTAAATGACCGCATGACTTTCCCTGAGGAGCTTGACATGAGTCCATTCATTGATGTGGAAGATGAGGTGAGAGCAGAAATGGCAGTACCTGCTTCATCACTATTTCAGATTTATATTAGATTAATAGATCTTTAGAGTAATGAACATTGTGTGGGTTAACCCAGATATTTTCCCTTCTATCTGTTCACCGTCAACTATGAGCTGTGGGTAAAAGTAAAACGTGTCACACACTCTCACACACTGTTTTTTTTATTTTTTATTATTATGATGTTATGTAATCCATCGGGTGCGGAAGTTCTTCAATGTTAAATCCACCACTGTGCTTCCTCCAGGAATATATAACACTCAGGTTACCTCTGGGTAAATATTTGTACCTTCTCAATACCAACATATCTAGTAGTGATTGAACAGCACATGATACCTCTGGATAAATCTACTTTTGGATCTTGTAGTGACCTTTTAGGCCATTTTTTTTTTTGCTGTTGAGATGTTACCATGTGGAAAGAATATATGTAGCTGGAGTATGTGACATATTTTGCTCCAAAAGCCTCTCACAATATATATATCATATAAATTATAGTTGACCACTGTGGACGGTTTTTAAACCCTTGTCTATTGTTGTTTTTGAAATTGGCCTCCTCTGTAGAAGTCGCCTCAGACAGAGAGCTGCACTGACAGTGGAGCGGAGAATGAAGGCAGTTGCCACAGCGACCAGATGAGCAATGATTTTTCCACTGATGATTGTGTGGATGAGGGCATCTGCTTGGACAGCACCGGCAGCACAGAGAGGGTGTTGAAGCCAAAGGTGATCATCTTGACCGCTCACTGTATAGATAGTGTTGATTGTTGTTACTCTCCTTGGATCGTTCACTGTTTGTGAAAATGCGTTTGACCAACAAAAGCTACAGACGGGGCAAAATAAAGAAAAACCTGAATAAAAGAGTCAGGAAACATTCTGGATGCAGATGTTATCATACTGCACATGAGGGGTTGTTGAATGATGAGCTGTTCTGGAGGCTCATCGTTTTTTTGTTTTTGTTTCTTTATGTTGTGTCCCATCTTTAGTTTCCATCCTTTCAACGATATTGAGCAGCTGTCTGCTGGCAGACACAGCTGTAAAGTGATGCTTGTTACATGAGATGTCTTTCTTTCATTCAGAATGTGTACTGCACTTTCCAGATGATGACCTAGCAAACACTTTGTGGGTCATGGTCATTGTGTTACGTAAAACTAAATGCCAAACTGTGTCTTTTCTCAGTGAAGGTTTTTCACATTTGTACAGTCAGTGTTGCTAATATCACATTAACCTAGCTCTGCAAATACAGCAAATCTTGAGCTTTATATTTTGCCAATGCCAGAATCTGTTACCCTTCATGTTGAACACCAAAGCAATACACCTTGGTTGTTGCTTTTATCTGAACAGTACGATTTTCCCCCATGTAATTCTCAGAGTTTGCTGACCTTTGAGCTGTTCTCTGTCATGGTCCATTCTGGGAGCGCTGCGGGTGGCCACTACTACGCCTGCATCAAATCCTTCAGTGATGGCCAGTGGTACAGTTTCAACGATCAGCACGTGAGCAAGGTCAGCCTCAGCCCTTGAGTAACCGGTTTTGTCCTCGTACAGGACTTAAATGTCAGGCAGAATGACTCACCAGACTATTATCAGTGCTAGTCATCAGTTTGTACTCTTGCTAATCTAAGCAAACATTGTCCTTGTCACTTTAACATTTTACTTATTAACACTGTAAGATCTGTTGAATCATTGTCAGTAACTTTCTGTGTATTTCTTTTGGGCAGATCACCCAGGATGATATCAGGAAGACATATGGGGGGTCCTCAGGGAGCAGAGGCTATTATTCCAGTGCCTTTGCAAGGTCAGTGGTCTCTCATATCTGTGTTCAACATTCAGTGGGTTGACACACATCACATGCTTACAGTACATTGGTTAAGGGAATAGAATAGTAATGAACCGGAACCTGTTTTTTACATCTGTGTTCAAAGGGGAAACTTGTTTATTCTTGTTCATTGTACTTTGAATAGGCAACTACTCTTAGGACTGAAAAAACAATCTTCTCTATCCTCTCTATATATATTCCACTACATTCATTAACAAGACACTTTTTTCTCCCAACAGCTCTACAAATGCATATATGCTGATTTATAGATTGAAAGATCCCTCAAGGAATGCAAGTAAGAAATTCATTCAGTTAAGTCTGACGTGGATAATGACAAAATTACTGAGATACCAACACCACAAACATGATGCTCAGTTTCTGTCAGTTTTCTGTATGTTTTTGTCAAACAAGTTCCATGTCTTCATTAGGCTACAGTTTGAATTCATTAAATATTTTGCAGCGGATCACTGTTGACTTGGGTTTTCCAAGCGAACAGATGCAAGTGAATAAATACCAATTTACATTTATTGATTATTGACATTAATTAAGCATCTTCTGATCTCTGCTGTACATCAATAGAGGCTCCAGTCCAGTGTCATTTATGGACAGATATCATTTACAGACACTAGGTACAGCCTGCAGTCCACCTTAACCAAGGGTATTTTTTCTTTGTGGTATGAGTGTTAGTAGCTTGCCAGAGGCATTGCTTTGTATTTTTCTTGAAGAAAAAAAAAACATATCTTGGGTTTAGTATTTTATGGGAGGTCATTCAGTGCCATTATGTTGGTTGTGGTTATCCTCTCCGAGTCCTTATACTCTGTGATAAAGTAGATTGAGCTCTTGTCCTGTCAATGTGATTAACTAATGTACTCTGCAGAGTATTTAGCTGTGGACGACTTCCCGGAGCACATAAAGAGTTTGGTTCAGAAGGAGAAAGAGTCTGAAGAACAGGAAAAAAGACAAAGGGAGATTGAACGGAATACCTGCAAGGTGTGTGGTCCTTTGGCTCGGCTTTGGCTTTTTCTAAATAAGTTGAACTTTTCTTAATCTTACACTCTTTACTTTCAGATCAAGCTTTTCTGCATGCATCCTGTAAAGATGATGATGGAGAGCAAGCTGGAAGTGCACAAGGACAAAACTCTCAGAGAAGCAACAGAGATGGCCTACAAGGTTTGTTGGGTTACTGGTTTTCTTCACCATCTGGTTTTCCAACAACATAGCTAATCGGGTCAGCAAATAATTAATTATTGAATGTTGGAGTGTCCTTAAATTCTTTAACAAAGGGGACTTCTTCTTGCAACCACTGTCCCACACAAGAATAGTGTAACATTGACAAAAGCATTGTAAGTGTAACATTGACACATGTCTTCTAATGTTAAGACTAAATTTTCCGTTTACAATATTAAGCAAAAATATTCCTAGTTCTGGGCAATGTCTATTTTTATAAAGTGCCTTACTATACTTGGATCACTGTTGTGGTTATTTGTGTATTCTGTACCTCAGCTGATGGAGCTGGAGGGTGTCGTCCCTCTGGACTGTTGTCGCTTGGTCAAGTATGACGAGTTCCACGAGTACCTGGAGCGCTCCTATGAAGGTGAGGAGGACACACTCATGGGTCTCCTGCTGGGAGGAGTCAAGTCCTCGTACATGTTCGACTTGCTGCTAGAGACCCGCCGGCCAGAGCAAGTGTTCCAGCCTTACAAACCTGGAGGTCAGTAGTCTGCTACTGTTGAGTCAGACTTTTGAATTAGGAATGTCTGAAAATGTGATTGAGGTAATTATCTCGCTTTACATAATGTTGTACTTAGTGCTGCACAGGTAACTGTGTGCAACCACTTTTCAAAAATGATTGAAGCCCGTGTGGCATGACCATGTAGACTCTGATGGTTGGTGTGATGGATGTAAATGTTCTGAAAACCAAGTAAAATAACTGCTATGTCTGTACGGGTGTGTTTCTGCTTTTCTACAGAGGTGATGGTGAAGGTTCATGTTGTGGATCTGAAGAGTGAGACCATCGCTTCTCCAATCAGTGTTCGGGCGTACCTGAACCAGACGATCACTGAATTCAAACAGCTTATTGCACAGGTTTCCTTCTCTACCCAGTTTCTTCACTGTATCTTCTTTTGCCTTTTCTCCTCCTTTCTCTTTTCCTCCTCCATTTTAAACATGAACACAGAAAATTGTGTAAACTAGATTGAGTGATGTATGTGTGTGTCCCCCTCCCCCCAGGCTACAGGGTTATCTGCAGAAACCATGCGTGTGGTCTTGGAGCGCTGCTACAATGACCTTCGGCTCCTCTATGTTCCAAACAAGACACTGAAAGCTGAGGGATTTTTCAGGAGTAACAAGGTCTCTTCGTTTTCTTTCAATTCTGACTTTTGTGATTCCGTCCAAAAAAAATTTAGCTGTCAGAGAATTGACTATTGGTACACTATTAACATTAAATTAAAATTTCATCTGTTTTGTGTTTTTGTTCTTTATCAGGTGTTTGTAGAGAGCTCTGAGTCGACTGATCATCAGGTTGCTTTCACAGACTCAGTCTTGTGGAAACTGTTGGATCGTCACGGGAATACGATCCGACTCTTGGTCTTACTGCCTGAACAGTCTCCTGGTACCTTGGCCAACAGAACTCTTTGCCAAAAAGTGGGAGGTGACTCTGATGTGCCCTTTGATGGAGCAAAGGGTAACAGGAAATCCGTAGAAGCTATACTCGAGGAGAGCACAGAAAAGCTAAAGAATCTGTCTCTGCAGCAGCAACAGCAGGGCTCCAGCACCAGCGACAGCCAGAAAAGTTCTGATGCCAGCGACTTTGAACATATCGAGTCCCCAACCCAAGAGGCTGACTCAAACTCATCACTCTGCATGGCTGCAGACAACAGAGAGTTAGAGAACCGGATCAGGGCCACAGCTGGGACCAGCGGTGGGGCCTCCTCTGACCCAGAGAACCACTTTGCCTGTGAGGAGCGCTCAGACTCTGAGGTGAACAATGACCGCAGCACCAGCTCAGTGGACAGCGACATCCTCAGCTCCAGCCACAGTAGTGACACACTGTGTAACGCAGACAGCGGTCCCATACAGCTGGCCAACGGCCTGGACTCGCACAGCATCACAAGTAGCCGACGCTCCAAAGCCCACGAGGGCAAAAAAGAGACCTGGGACACTGCTGAAGAGGACTCTGGAACAGACAGCGAGTATGACGACAATGGGAAGAGCAAGGCGGAGGCTCAGTACCTGTACTTCAGAGCAGAACCTTGTTCTCAGGATGACTCTTCTTGGGATGCACAAAAATGTACGTCTTTTATTTATGATGCAGTGTAAAGGATGTTCAAAATTAAATTATGTTTAAATGATATTTTCAACTTTAATCAAGACAATGTTTTCTTGTAGCATAATTAATTCCTTATTAGAGAAAAAAGAGGCAAAGTGACAGACATATTCAATAGATGTTTTTCCTCGTTTTATAAACAAAATGTTTAATTGTTTTCTTGTGGTCTGCTTCAGGTTTAGTAGTTCATGTGGACAAGAGAATAACATTAGCAGCATTTAAACAGAACCTGGAGCCCTATGTAGGAGTGACCTCGACCCAGTTCAAGGTGTTTCGGGTGTACGCCAACAACCAGGAGTTTGAGAGTGTACGGCTCAATGAAACACTTTCATCGTTCTCTGACGACAACAAGGTCAGTATAAATATTCAGCATTTCTTTATTTGATTTTGGTAGTCTGCCTGAAGGTGACCTAATACTTGAACTAACACTTAACTTTTAATTTTCCATAGATAACCATTCGACTAGGAAGAGCACTGAAGAAGGGTGAATACAGAGTCAAAGTGTATCAACTACTAGTGAATGAACCAGAGGTAAAAACTGAATTAATTTTCTGTCACAGTGATCAACAGGGCTTTGGTTAAAATGACCTGACTATGTCAGAAATATAATAATCCAGTCACTAGGTTTTCTTTTATTATTTATTTTTTTATTTATTTTTTTCAGCCCTGCAAATTCCTAGTGGACACGGTGTTTGCCAAGGGCATGACTGTCAGACAGTCGAAAGAGGAGCTGCTTCCTCAGTTGAAAGAGCAGTGCAAGCTTGACCTCAGCATTGACAGGTATGATAATAAAATAAATCACAAATCTGAATACATGACATTCATCTTCAAATAAAATTTAGATATGTATAAAACAATTTATTACTGACATAGACATATAGACATCATAGAGGATAATGTAAATCCTTAGTTAAGTGGGTACAACTGTATGTGTGTTTAAAAGTATAAGTATAAATTAAGTACAAACTATATAATGTGTGTGTGTGTGTTCAGGGTTCGTCTCAGGAAAAAGACATGGAAGAACCCAGGCACAGTGTTTCTGGATTACCATGTCTATGAGGAAGACATCAGCATCTCCTCCAACTGGGAAGTCTTCCTGGAAGTCCTTAATGGTAACACTTGATGTTTCTTTCAAACAACAATGGTTATTGTACAAAATGTTTTTGTACCTTAAAGCTTATAAATTAAAACTAAAGCTGTATTGCCAATAACTCCTATGTTACATTTTAACTACTTGCAATAAAATCACTCAAATCCAGAGTTCAAAGGGTTAAATTATCTATTGCCTCTAAAGACTCACAAATCAATGTCATTTTTTTTTTTTCTTTTGTAAACCTATGCCATTAAACTGCAAATGCCAGCAGATAAATGTAGTGCTGGAAATTGCACCCAAAGCAAAATGCACGAAGGTGCATTTCACTTATTCCATTGCCTGCTGAAGTTTCAGGATGTACGGTACAATTACTGCAGAACTTGATCCATGTTCCTCTTATCTGTTTCTCAGAACCAGAGAAGATGAAGTCCATGTCGCAGCTGGCTATTCTGACCCGGAGATGGAGCCCGGCTACAATGAAACTAGGGCCTTTTAAGGAAGTGATTCTTGAGAGCAGCAGTGTAGAAGAACTCAAGGAGAAGGTATGTCAGGTGACAACATTAAACACTATTCATTCTGAGTGATATTTATGCCAATTTGTGACTGATTTCTTTATTTTTTTTTGTAGCTTAGTGAAATGAGTGGTATTCCTCTTGAAAACCTGGAGTTTGCAAAGGTATGTGGATTCCTTTACCTCAAGCAGGGCCTCATTTTCTTCATATTGTATTGCTTGACTTGTAATCCTTCTGTCTGCTGTGTGCAGGGTAGGGGAACGTTTCCTTGTGATATTTCTGTGTTGGAGATCCATCAGGACTTGGACTGGAACCCTAAGGTGTCAACTCTTAATGTGTGGCCTCTGTACATCTGTGATGATGGAGCTGTGGTATTCTACAGGTAAAGGAAAACTCAGAACAAAGAATGTCCACATTCAAACACAGGTTTATGTTTCTGTCTTCTCAGAGTTTTGGCCAAATTTCTTTGGCAGACACACAGGATTATAGTTGAGTAGTCTTGGCCATAATATGTCATAAATGGTGTTGGACTATGAATACCTCCTTGTGATTATTCATTTGATCTTATTGATTGGGGTTTAGGCATGTGCCAGTATAAAACTTTAATAGTAAGCTTGTTGTGCTGCAAGGTGTCTCCATGTACACATTAGTATTATGAATTAATTACAGTTCTGCCAAAATAATGCATTTTATTTTTAAAGATGCAAGTGTTTAAAATTATTTGAAAGTAAACTACAGAAGAAATGCAATGACACAGAAGATAGTGTAAAAATTCAGTTACTTTTGCAGCATAATAAATGCTGTGCATACCACTATGTTGCGTTTTGTGACATAAGAGGGGTTCAGTTGTTGGGATCATGATATTAATGAGATGTGAAACTACTGTATAACTATGTGCCTGTGCTGTGTTAGATTCCAGCCGCCAGATTTTTTTTTTGTATCCGTAACTTAAAAGATGAAGTCAACAGATGTGACCTCACTGAACTGCAGCACAACCTCTTAGTATATTAAATGTTAAATATTTGTGACTTGAGATCAACATAACTGTGATCTTTGTCCGTGCAGGGACAGTACAGAGGAGCCTATGGAGCTCTCGGACGATGAACGCAATGAGCTGATGAAAAAGGAGAGCAGCCGTCTGCTCAAGACTGGACACCGTGTCAGCTACTCACCACGCAAGGAGAAAGCCCTCAAGATCTACCTGGACGGAGGCCCTGCCAAGGACCCGGGGCAGGACTGAGGCACAGAGAACGACTCCTGGTTATTTGGATCATCTGGCTGCTGTAGCATAGCAGCTAGGCTTCAGGTCTCAGTCTCAGTGTTGGGCCTGATAGTGACTTGAACATCAAGCAGCGCTGTGAGACGTGCTCTCACCCTCCACTCTGAGCCCCAGGACTGGCTCAGAAACCCTATTGTGCACTATAGTGTATTGTACTGTAAAATTTAAAGGGAAGTACAAAAGCTATTCAATACAGAAAAGAATCAAATACTGTGTAGAAAAATCAATTGAACGTAAAAGCTCCAGAGATGGATGCAGAGATGTTAGGACCGTGAAACTGGGCTGGAAGGCATCCATCCCGTCTATTTAAGTCTCCCGTCTTATCTACATCAGTCTCTTTCATTCTCCTGCCTGTCACTGCGTGTTTCTCTTCCTGTTTTGGACATAGTGTCGATTCTGATTCAAGTGTGACCATCTTGTAAGTCCATATGCTCACACCTTTTTGAGCACTGCTCTATTAGAGAAATCATTCTTATCTTACATTGCTCACCTTCCTTTAACAGTACATACAACCAAGAACTACTTATCCAGCCTTCCCCAGTCTCACCTCTTCTGGCGAGATAAACCTCACTCTCTCAGTGACTTTGACAAACTGAGGCGTCGTTCATTCACAAGATTTGATGACTCAAAAAAAAAAAGCAACAATTAAGAATTTGTAAACTGGAGGTTGTTTCTGCTCCTCTAATGCTCCTATAATGCCAGAGTAATGTGTTATCATGGGTTGTCCTTACTGCTGCTCTTTGTGCTTTATAGGAGCTTTGCCTCTGTTACATCATTTCCACTAGATTTAGTGAGACATAGGCTATTGGTCCTTTAAATACAAAGTACAATGAAACAAAACCAAGTAGACTATGTTAAGAATCTCCTTGATTTGTTTTTGTTTGTTGTAAATTATTATTTTGCTCCAGACTTGATCATTCAATTAGGTCTCATGAGGCACCAGGCACACATCTGTGGTCCGTATTAACCTTTTAATTTAGAAAGTGGATTTTTTTGTCTGTTTTTTGCACCATGTGAACCGGGTGTACATCTCTGGTGTCATCCGCATGTGTGTGTGTGGTGTTGTACTGAGGGGAGGGAGCTCTCTGGGTTTTTGACAGTGTGTGAGGTTGTTTTTGGCGCTTCTACCTGCTGCTGCTGCTGCTTGATAGACTGACACCAGAGGGTGTAGAAAGCCCGCTGGACTTCTCAGTCTGCCTGGGCAACTGCTCTGAGGACTGAAGCTCAGCATCCTGGCCCGCCTGGGCTCCTGATGCTGTCACCAGCTATTCACTGTAGAAATGCCAATATCTGAAGAAATTCTTTTTTTTTTTTCTTTTTTTTTTGTTGTTGATGTTTATTTCTTTGAGATTTAAATCCTGTGTGAAAATAGTTTAAGATGATTTTAGAAATTAAAATGCATTTTTTCATAACAGGTTTCTGTTACTGTAAATTAAAATGGCTTAAATTAATTAACTTTATGTTAAATTTATATGACAAATACTGATAATTTTCAAGAATAAGTGTTCTGGTGTTTACAAAAACAATTTTTTAAATAGTTGTACAAGCTTAAGAACAGACATTAAACTTTACAGTTGTAGCTGTTGGAGCAACTGTAACAGTAACAGTGACAAATTAAAGGAAAAACCAACATAAAGTTTCTTAATGAGGTGTTGGACCACCACATGCTGCCAGAACAGCTTCAGTGCTCCTTGGCATTAATTCTAGTCTCTGAACCCTACAGGAGGGATGGAAGCCGTTCTCTCAAATGATATTCCCTCATATGGTGGTGGAATCTAATGATTCAGTGACCCCTCGTGCCCTCTGGATAGGGGCGTTGTCATCCTATTCCTCCACTAATTTTTCAGGTTTTTCCTTTAATTTGTCACCTGTATTCACACATCAGGTGTGGTTTGTATTAGTGTCACACTGGTCAGCCCTTTTATTGAAATGGTAAGTCACATTGCTGTACATAGATCAGATGTTGGCTGTTGTGAGGGGACTGACAATGTTTTAAAAAGTAATGTTTAGGACGACAGAAGTGTGTAACATAAGCTGGAGGGGCAGGTGTGGACAGCAGCCCTTTGACAAATCAACACTTGCACTGAAAGTAAAACTGCAAGTTGTGTCTATGGTGACGGTTAAGAAAGTAATTCTTTTCATTTTCTGTTCAATATTATTTTAAATTTTGAAGAAGAGAGTAAAAAAACAGCTGGATTTCTCATGTTTTAAGTGTGTGGAAGAAAAACATTGAATAGCTATAGCCCCAGTTAGACAGTTGGGGACAAAGCTGCAGTCTCAGTTTAGTAATGGGGAAATGTTTCATTAAATTTAATATTTTTAGTAATGTTTAAGGCTACACTAGAACTATAAATCTTATGTAGGTGTACCATGCCATTTATAAATGCTGATACAGGATTTGTTAAATTCTCAAACAAGCTCCAGGTCTTTTGATCGGAGTAAGTTTTACATTTTACCCGCTTTGTTACTATTATTTCAGTTCTATTGACATTTTCCTGTCTCCCCTGTCAGTTATTTCTCATTAGTACATAGAGTGTAGTGACTTCATATCATTGAAATTATAGCTCCATCCAACTTCCACCAAAGGGTATTCAGCCAGGGTAACACATCCCTGTGTGAGTGTGCAAGGCTAGAGCAAACGTTTTCCTGTAGCACCACGGTCATTGAGGATGTTCACATACTTGGAGGTCATTTGAAACTCGATGATACTAATATGCACAATGTCATGATTCAGCGGTCACAGGAGGGCAGGTTTAGTCAGATGAAGAAAAACAAAACAGCAAAAAATGATCCTTCAGGCCCTTTTGTTTTTGGTACTTTAATAAGTGAAACAGGATTTTACCCCGAGTTATCAGTTAATTAAGTACAACTGTACAGTCTAATGCATTTGCATATGAATATGAGGTACTGCTTGACAGACAACGGTGGATTACTGAAATAAAGTGATACAGAATTAAGTTCATATATAAAAGAAATGACACATTACATAATAAATATATACACATACAGACAATATGGAGAGAATAAATCACACCATGGCATGTTGGACAGTGTGTCCTCTTGTTAAACATTATGTCATCTCTGAGCCATAAAAATTTTGAGGCTTAGGTCTTGGCAAAAATATACAGTACTTTTGTGAAACAAAGAGCATCATGAAGGTGTTTCTAGGCAGCAAGGCAGTTTTTGGAGGATCAAGCAGCGAGGGTCGCCAAACGCTTTCTCAGAAATAACGGGGAAAGTGCAGAGAAAAAATTAAGCTTAACAACAAGCAGCCAGAATAATATTTACTCGGAAACAAATTTGAGGTTTGATCAGACATATAAAAGGAGGAAAGCGTTGGTGTCCTGTAGATGAATCTAGATATAAATTTAAGGTGAGTGATTCTTTGATGCTGGATGCTTCTGTGATATGGTTTTACTGGGTTATACGGTACATGAAACATGACTGTACCTCTTCCTTTTTCTTTCTAGTGCACAGTAAATGGAGTGAGACTGGAAATTCAGTGGTTCAAAGGTAACTTTCTTCTTTGTTCTATTTTGGTCTCAGTTTGTCAGGATGATGCTGCCACTCTGAGTGATGACAATACAATGCAGGTGACATTACAAATTTAAATAGTGAGTACTTATGGCTGGGATTAGCATTAGATAAGGGTTTAAGTTGCAGTAAAATATAGAGATGCAGCAAATAGTTAAGAAACCAGTGTTTAGTATCAACACAGGAATTTGCAAATATATATATATATGTTTCCTGTTTTTTTTTAGTGACTTTGATATCTACATTTTCAGAAACCTTAGGTTTCATTTACGGCAAATCAATATATTTTCATCCATTTTCCATGCTTTATAGCTTTATCACTTTGGATTAAGCTGGTAAACAGAAAGTGCTATAACCTTGCAGCAAAGCTCTAGAGTCCATTGAGACACCAGTCTGGTTGTTTCCGAGGCAATGTGAATCAAATCAAGCTGCGTCTAGATTATATAGTCTATCTCAGAGTAGAGCGTGTCTGTCAGGTCCTCTTCGCTTGAGTCCTCACCTTTAAGGCACATGGACCCTCTCCTGTCAAAAAGGAGAGCACCACGGTGTAGTATCAGGGATAAACGTTAGAGAGTGAAATGCATGTATAGCTTTAAAAATCTTTCACTCAACAAAAAAAAAAAAACATATATATATATTTTGCTCTATTAAATGTACTGCACTCACCCTAAGTGCTGGCAGTTGAGATCCCCTGCACAGGGGCAATGTTTCCTGGGTCCTTTGTCCTGAACGTCCCAGGACAACATCTCTACCAGGTGGTTGGAGGTACCAAAGCAGCGCTCGCGCTCAATGGGTTTGGCCAAGCAGACAGGGAAGAGCAGGGCTGGACACACAAAGAAAATACACAGATTTCTGAGAAAATGAGTAAGCAGCATATAGTGTACTGTGTGCGCTGTACTATACCTTTATGGAAAGCACAGCAGAGCTCTGGGCTACAGTCAGTCTGGTATTGACAAGTGCTGCCAGCTTCTCCTTTTGTTGCATTTTGACTGCACTGACCCCACACACACAGCTGTTCCCCACAGCACTCCTCATCTTTAGTGCAGGACTTAAAGGACAGAGGAAATGGTTTTCGTAATACAGCAAAAAGCCAACATTTCACAAACTTCAAATTCTTTTGATAACATCAAAATGAGAACATAAAATGTACCGTCAGTTTAACAAGCATTAAAGACACTAATGATTCTCTGAGTGTGAAGTATTTCAGGTTAACTGGTCTCTGATAGCACAGAGAGAAGTTCCTGTTCCTACATATCCTTTATGAATTGTTAATTAAGGGGTACAGCAAACTGGTTACTTCCATGCAGAGTTTTCCTGTGCACCGCTTTTGACAAGACACAGATCCTGTCCTCTGTGTATTTATTATCCCTGCACTGTACCCTTGTGTGGCAGGCTGCCAGCATCTTATCCCTTTGCATTACTTTTTAGTGTGCTGCCCCAAGACCAATTCATCCACTGAGGAGACGACAGAAACAGCACTAAAAACTGAGTCTTAAATAAAATGATTTAACCTTGACATGTGCTGTCCTTTCATGTGAAGCTCACAGGACAGTGTTCACAAACAACTCACTCCAGTTACACTTGTGGACACACTGCAATGCAGTTGAAGTGAAACCCCAGCTGCAAGTGACGGGAAGCGTGTGTGTTTGTGTATGTGAAGGTGCCCGTATAAAGGTAACTTGGGTTCACTTACCACATCGATTGCTTTGCAAGGCAGACACTTGGAGTCGTGCAAGACATAAAGACAATACCTTCCCTTCCCACAGTCCTTGTCAGTGATGCATCCCTAAAGACAAGAGAGAGGATGGATTACATCAGAGTGTATCAGCCTTTTCCAACTCCATGCTTTGGGCCCATAATTCTCAGGGCACCAGTAATCACAGAGCTGACAGGTTATCATGTGAAATAAGGAAAAGTTATCTTCATTTTATAGTATACTATCAGTGAGCTGTTGATGGTCATATTACATATACAAATGATGCAATATGCCAAATGTTTTTATATATATAAAATATGTCAAACTAATCTCAATATATCAGTCTTATAAATCTCTTAATCTGGACCAATTTGTAAGTCATGTGACTTTACATGGGATTCAAACTCTGGTTTGTCCAGAGTGCAAAATAAATAAATAAATAAATGAAGCTTCTAGGTTGCATAAGCATCTTTGCAGCTATTTAGGCAGGCAGAAAATCTGCGACATATTTATGAAGAAAGAGGCGCCTCCTCCAGTTTTATTTTTACCTCTTGTAACTAGCACAGACTCTCGTCCCAGAGTTACCATGTAAATAATAATTCACCTCTCCTGTGTGACAAAAAATTTGTAAAAATTCAAACAGAGCTGTTAAAGGTCATATGAAAAACAAGAGTTCTGTTTAAAGAATGCATTTTCTATTGGACTAGATATATAATACATGTATGAACTTACGTGATCAATGCTGTTTCCCAAGTCACTGGATTGGACAGTTGTGGTGCTTATGTTGTTCGTCTCCTGTGTGTGGGTGGATGGGTGGGGGGAGACATCTTTTAAATTTCATTCACAAAGGGAAACAAACACTATCTTACTTTTGTTTCCTGTTTACAAGCCTACCTGGTCTACTGAGGTGTGGACAGAGTCATTATCAGTCACTTTATCAGAAGCAGTTTCATTGTGATGACCTGGAGGAAGGTCGTTGGGGTTAGGGCTGAGACTCACACTCTTGTTGTTCCTCTAGAAGGATTGGAGAGATAATCACACATAGTTCTCAGCTAAAGAGATGCATTAAGAGGCAACTCCCATATTCTAGCTCATTCCACTGCTCTCTCTGCCACAAGATTTTTTTTTTTTTTTAAATATATCTGCAGGGATGCAAGTGCTTTAAAATATTCTCACAATACCAACTTATTAAGGCTGTTATCTGCAGTGAGCAGTGAAATAATGCTATATCATGTAAGAAAAAGGAAAAAAAGCTAGACTGAAAGATGCAACTAGCTGCCTACTTGGTGAAACGCATCCCCAGGCTTTTGCTGCGGATCCTCTGGCAGTTGCTCCACTTCCACAAACATGCGGTCCAGCTCCGACTCTCCCTGGTCGGATTTATCCTCCAGTATGTGACTGATGCCTGAGTCCACTATCTCGGGGAGGATGCCATTGCAGACTGCAGTGAGAGCCAAGACTAGCAGGACGACCCGCATCATGCTGGTCATGGTGCTGCTTGGTACTGCTGCTGCTGCTGCACTCTGAGGAGGGTGTGGTGTGGCGGTGATGCTAAACACCCAACAGCGTCACCACAGCTGATACGCCTCCATCCCTGCGGGGTCATCACCTCACACATGGAAATTTCCCGCTTAAACAGGAAAAAAAAAAAAACTTAATTCGTTTACTTCTGCATAATTATTGCTTACCTCTTAAATGACTCGCAGGTGTTCCATAAACTTAGTCAGATACCTCAAACATAGTTCAAGTCTAACTACCGCTCTGTGTGTGTTGTTTTGGCTATGGATGTAGATGCCAGG
>NW_019522673.1:181529-187348 GCF_002814215.2 Seriola lalandi dorsalis
TGTGTGTGTGTGTGTGTGTGTGTGTGTGTGTGTGTGTGTGTGTGTGTGTGTGTGTGTGTGTGTGTTTCCTAATGAAGCGGTATGGGGCTGTATGAGGCTGAGGCACCTGACAGACGCTTTGACCTGTTCTCGTTTGCCTGTGCTTCAGCAGCCGATTCAACAACATCAGATTGAAGTTGTCCAGTGGTAAGTAGTAAGTTCACTGTATGAACTGACTGTAAAGTAACAGTGATCATTACCTTAGTAGCTATTTGGATGTTGCCAGTGACATAATGGGATTTGTCCTGCTGACATTGGGCTGCAAGCAAAGTGAGAGTTTGGGATTTTATGAACACCTGCTAAATCTTTTCAAGGGAAAGCCTTGATTGGACATTGTTTGAGTTGCTTCATACAGCTTGGCTTGTCTGTCTCCTCCCTGATAATACAAAAAGTTATCTCCACTTGCGTAACCTGCATTTTTGTTATGCTTTTGCATATAGTGTTACAAATCACCAGCATAAATCACAAGTCTGTGTAGTTGCTTTTCAAACATGCCCTCGGGAGTGACAGCTTTTAAGTAAGTTCAAAGTCAATAAAAAGTAGAAACAGGTAAAGCTAGGTTACTGTCGTCCCTCACTAAGGGGTTTCTGTTCTAAATCCCACCATTAGTCTGTCACCATTAGTCTGCCTGGTGTTTTAGTTCTTTTAAGCCTTTCTCAGGCTGACCCCACCTGCTCAGCAGCAGCTTCTTGACAGCAGGTATCTCTCTGCCTGTTTTTGTCAGTTGAAGTGACACAATCTGAATAATAAAAGGAAGGTGTGGTGTTGACAGGCTTTACTGTCGGGCTACTGAAAGAACTCAGTGAGTTACAGAAACTACCTGTTAATGTTTTCTAGTGTGACTACAGGTTAATGCATCTACTGCTACTGATCAAACACACAGCTGAACGTTCGCTAAACACCGCATTCCTCATTAAGCAGAACACACACACACACACACACACACACACACACACACACACAGACCCCAAAATTTGGTCTAGTGAGGAAAAAAAAGGAATCATAAAGAAAATACTTCATGATCAACACGTGAACCTTGATAAATACTCAGGCGGCCTAATTTGTTTCTTCCTCTTCCACATTTCAACACACCGCAGGAGCACTCAGTCTGGTATGATTCATATGTCTTGCCCGATGATGCAGGAGCATTCAGCAACATTTTTATGGGGGGGGGGGGGGGTCAAAAGAGTCATATAAACAGTGGTGGTTTTGCGTGAGCAATCGTTTCCTGTGTATTCTACGACCGTTGAAAATACATCCCCTTTTCTGTGCAGCCAGTAAGATTCAAACTTTATTACAAACTAACTCTGTTAGTGAAAGTGCTATCATGTAAACGGTTTTCATACTAAAGTATCTGGTCTCTGGCCCACACTCTGATGGTCCATGTGATTTATACTCATAGTGTTTAACAACATCTTTGTGCATAAACATTCAACTGCTACCGCATTATTCTCCTCTTGCTGTTTTTTTCCCTCTCAGTCAGCCTTTCTTTGAGTCATTCATCTGCTGTGATTTAAGACATATGGAAAGACAAAGCAAACAGTGTATTGCTCAATAAGATATGCAGTTTCTTGGCAAATACTTCATCAAACAGACTCTTCTGTTATTGATAAATAGCTGCAAGGCTTATGTTGTGAACAGGATCAATGATTACAGGTTTAACTTTGATTCATGATCTTCTCCTGTCAACACAAAGCTACTGTAGAGCTGAGAGAATACACAAACATCAGGAGTGTCAGATATGTATGAACAAATGTAACAGGTATGTTGGACTTCACTGTGTATAATTAATACCAACATGAAACAATACTTAAGATGTTCCTTTTAGAAACAGTAAATACTGTAGTTAAAAAGATACTTAAGTACATAGGTCAACTGATCAAATGGATAAATGGATTGTTAATCAATCAGCTAATAAATCAGAGGAATAAAATTATGTGAGGAAGTCATGCTGTGGATGAAAACAATGTAAACGTGTTTCTTGTGGACTGTGAGTGGAAGCTTGTTGTCATTATTGCCAGGGAGGTGTTGTGAACTTTCTCCTTCCTCTTTGCAATATGTTTCCTTCCCTGTTCCACAGCATAAAAACGGACACATGTGCCCAGGCGTCGGCTAAACAAAAGAGATAGGAACTCTCAGAGATAGGTGGGGCGTGTTGCTCGCTACAGTCTGCCAGTCTGTAATCGAACAAAAAGTTTTCTGCTGTATCAAAACAAAAACACAACATAGCCAGCAGTAGCCAGTCAGTGCCACAGTTCCTGTCTCCTTTGGAAAGAATGCATATTCTTAGATAATATGACAAACATTTCTGCTTTCTTTAAAGCTGTTAATACATCGCAACATTGGGACATATCACATCTAAAACAACAGCACAGCTAAAGATGGAGCCACTGAAGGAGGTATAGAGCGGCTTTAGTAAAGGAACCCCAGGATATCATTAACGGGTTCCCTCTGGCACAGACGGGGGCGCAGTGAAATGGGCTTTTAAACATATCTTTGCCAAGCTTTAAAATCACAGAGGTGGAATTTTACAGAGGCAGCTCTGCTCCCAGCTTTGATCTGGACAGGAAACCAGACACACTCCACAGGAAGAGTTTGGATGGGAGGCGTCCGAGGGAGCTCGCATGCTTTTGTTACAGCACTAAGAGCTTTCTGAAATGTAAAATAAGTCACTTTATCTCTTTGTTGGTGCATCACCATGATTCAGTTTAACTGCCAAAATGATAAGTAATTTTTGATATTTAGTTTTGTGAGACAGGTGAGTCTGTTGCTACCAGGCCCTGCAGCAGTTCAATACAGGTTAGACTGTTATTGAGTTAAACTTTGTCATCTCTTGTGTTCATCTGAGGCCGTCTTGTTTACATGGTCTCTTGTTTACAGTTTCTAGCCCTGTTGATATGTTTTCAGGTCATGTGCTGTTTTTTTCTGCAACATGACACTTGTCTATTCTGAGCCTGGCTTTACTGATTGTTGGCTTACAGAATCTGCTATTCTTGCCACACAGTAACACTGCCATCTAAACCTTGACTGTGCCCTCCTGTGATATGGATGAGTTAAAGCCGCCCTCTGACCTTTGACCCTCAGTGCCAGTCTGTGCCAACTCATTTGTAACATTCTGATGAATATGTAAATCAGTCTTCTAGGTTTTTTTTTTCTGACACGACAAATTTGTTATAACACATGAGAATGTGTAGTTAGGGCCAGAATAATCGTTCAGGTGAATAGTTTGTGGAGGTAGCTGGGCAGGCATCACTCTGTGCTCAGTGGGCCTGCAGACGGCAGCCCTGAAGCTTCACAAGCCTTCTTCTGTTTGTGTAAATGAGCAGTTTTCTCCTCTGAAGTTGAATGACATTTACTGTGGTCTGCCAATCTTTCTACCTTGCTCCTGACAGATCTTCTTTTGTTTTGGCACTGCTGCCCGAACACGCAGCCAGACTTCAGAGAGTTGAGATAATACTGTGGAGCTCTGGGGCCTGGTGAAGGGCAGAGCTGGCAGAGCTGCAGTCCACATGAGTGCACTGTTTTCTGAGGAACGCTGCCTTCTTATCAGGCTTACAGATGGTTCCTTCCTGGTTTTCTTGAGTCCAGTCTGTAATTACTGTTGCTGGCCGACTACACTGCAGTATGTGCATTTCCCAGCACTCCCAATGTTTTCCTTGTGTAGTCAGCTTCCTATTATATTCTGATAGCCTGGAGATATGTGGTCTGCAGAAACAAATGAAGACATTACGTCACTGGTTTGACACTCACTTCAGTCTTTACAGTTTTGTCAGTGTCGGACTTATACTGAATGTTTAAATAGGACTGTCTGTTGCAAGGAGCTTCTGGCAAACACATGGTCACTTTGGGTGGTCTAACGGGATTTATGCATTATTTTGGGATAAGAATGGCAATTAAGGCTGAAAGAGTTAGTTGATTAATTGAAAAGTCAATTGCCAGGAAATTTGTCACCAACTCTTTTGATAAGTTATTCATAATGTTAAGTCACTTTTCAAACAACAATCCCCTAAATTCCCTAATTATAGCTTCTCAAATGTGAAATTTTGCTGCTTACGTGATAGTAAACTTAATAATACCTTTGGGTTTCGGACTGTCGGTCAGACAAAGCCAGACATTTTACGACGTCACACAGGGCTTTGGAAGAATATATGTGTGTATAAAAGCGTGCCTGTGCCTGTGCATGTTTGAATTTTTTTTTTTGCCTTTCAGGTGTTACAGGTACATTTTTCACATTCTTAACATTCCCCCTCTATCATACTGGATAGTGATTGCTTGCTTTGATACAGATACACAGCAGTGCCTTTATTTATATACCGCACACTCCACCATATGGATCCGTACCTCACAAAGCACTGACATTTCTCTCTTTGGGCAATGTGTCACAGTACAGTAAAGTGAATGCATGAATAATGGTAAAATGATACATAAAGCCTTAGAAGCACTTACGTTGTTAAACAAAACTAATAAGCCATAGATATCACTAGATCAATTATTTACAAAGAAATTACACACTGTACTTGACTTTCTCAATTAGCCTCAGTTGGTTTCACTCAATCAGATCATTTTCTAAACAGACAGGGGACTTAAAGGTATTTTACACTTTTCTCTTTTTTTTTTAAAGTTCTGATGTCCTTAAGAAGATATATTTGTGGTTTTTCAAGTAGCAAAAACCATCTCAGTATAGTTTCCCTCTTTAGCAAGAGCAGGGCATTTTGTGTCTGTGAGCCTGTCGTCTGAGAGGCCTCGGATGAATGTTTTCTGAGTGACGCACGGCCAGACCAACCACTGGTAACAGATTGTAGCTTATTACTGTAGCTTGTTAAACCCGGCAAATGCAAATGGCAGCGGTCAGTCAGAAATGTTCTGAAATGAGCAGAACAGACGGTGAAATTCGCATTAAAATGCTCCAGTATTTCAGATTGTTCTGTAATATTACTATCCTTGGGAAAGGATATGTTGGCTTACTGACATCCAACGGTTGTGCAGCGTTTCCTCAACATTTGTCTGTCTTGTAGCTTGTTAGCTCAGTGACAGATTGACTGATTGGTATTGTGTTGTTAATAAAGTTAAAACAAAGAAAAAAAAGAACCTTTGTGGGCGGTGCGGCCGTGCTGAAGGTGGTGACTGCATAGTTCTGACATCACAGCATCTCTCTGTGGACTGAGCGTTTTGATACTTTCACAGTATGTATATAGCACCTGGACCCGCTTTACCATAAAAAAAAGACATGGAAAACTCACTTTCTCCAATATGGGACCTTTAAAACGTGCACACTGGTGAACTCTCTGATCCTCTTAAGTATTATATGGTTTGGTTGTGATGTATGGTGTGTGTGACTGTGTGTATTTTTTCCGCTTTGTCTGTCATTAGTTGTATTTTTACAGCCGCTCTGTGGGTTCAATCTGTCTGCCCACAAGTGACTTTCCATTCTGTCAGACTGAGATGGTGAAGTCATAGGACTCTGTCTGACACAATGTAGTTTGAGCGTTGAGCATTGACTTGGCTGGGAAGACAGTAAATGGTACCTTTTCATTAGTCCTCACAGACATCTGCATACAACAGATGGTTCCAATAATTGTGCCTTTTGTACTTCTTTACTTGGACTGAAATGTGAAAGCATAAGTGCAGTCAACATGTCTTTATTTGAACTTTCCACCAAAGCCACGAGAGATTCTTGAACGTTGGCCAAAGTTTGTAATAAAATGATATCAACATAAAATTATTTTTAGGAGCTCTTGTGAAAAAATAGCCTCTTAACAAAATGGAGGTTTACTTTTTTT
>NW_019522673.1:191703-193028 GCF_002814215.2 Seriola lalandi dorsalis
TAAGAAGAAAGAAGGTAAAAGTTTTTTAAGAAAATGTGACTCTTAAACTTCTGAGCTGAAGATTTTAGATCAGATTTGATCATTCGGACAATATGCAGGGTGGCATTGTGAAATAAAAAGTGGTACTGTGTAAAAAAAGTCATAAGCAGTGGATTGTGTGGATTATGGAAACACTAAGTTATTGTAAATTTATGGCACTGGTCTATTTCTTTGTAAAGCCCTTGATTTAATGAGTTGTGCACACATGTACAGTATGACCCCAGTATGAAGTCTGTTTTAATCACTCACAGGACAGACAATCTGCTTTTACTTGATTACTAATTTTTCTCCTCTCCCTGGGAGAACCACGAGGTGACGACTCATGTTTTTATTGCAGCTCAGCTCTTTAACAGTGACAGATGTGATATCACTCAGCTCCTCGTCTTCCTGCTGTAGCAGCAATCTTATAAGGATGTGATGTCATCCCAGTTTTTATGACCTGACACAGCTGGCAGCAGTGACACATAACCGCAGCGTGTTTCTTTCTCATCAGGTTTTACTGTGCCCACAAAAAATGCTAATTGATCTTTGATTTAAATCCACGATACGATGCTGTGAATCATCCTCGGCACACTTCATCAGAGCTCTAAGACACAGTCTGCTTTTAACCCTGAAATTTTAACATGTTCAACAGAAGAAGTGCATTCATCATATAATCTTATTTAAGATTCAGACATAATTTCAAGGGAAGACAACTTCACCTCCATGTGCATCCATGTGAAGCTCTAGATTTAGTTTGCTGTACACAGATGAGAGCCTTAAGTAAGATACCGTCTTAGATGAGATGATTGAGTAATTGACAAAAATAATCAGCAGATTAATTGATACCAGAAATGATCATAGTTGCGGTTTCCTAACTTTTAACTCTTAACTTTTATATTTTAACTTTTTTAACTCAAGATGCTCCTTGTCTGAGCCTCACTGTCCGCTGAGATGAAAAAGGTCAGCATAACTGACTGGTAGAGTTTCATCATGAGGGCGGGGGACAGATGTGACCTGGACGAGGTTGAGCTGGGATGAGAACAAGGTCACAGGTGGGCAGCAGAAAGGAAGTGTGTGTGTGTCCTGACTCAGCAGATGTGGAGCGAGCCCTCAGGAAAAAGCCTCATATCTGGAAAAATATATCAGTGAATGGAAAAGTACTAAGACAAACAACCCATATCTGCTGGTAGCTGATAGACAGATCCAAACAGTTACATGTGTGTAGATAAAAAATATTCACATTGTGAACATACTTCTGAATAAACCGAGTTCAAATTGTGCATATAAATTCTGACATTTTCACC
>NW_019522674.1:0-770 GCF_002814215.2 Seriola lalandi dorsalis
GCTTTGTTGTGACATCACAAAGTTCCAGAAGTCCTGACGGCTGGTTTTAAGGCTCAGTTTCTGAATACAGGCTGTGTGCATTTCTCTGTAGACTGAGGCTTTGATACTTTCACAGTATTAATATAGAAGCTAGAGCTGATCTATAATCACACTACACATGGACACAGACCTTTACACTGGAGGAAGCTTTGAGAAATGGACTCAAAGCCTCTCAGTGTTTTATAGGACAGCTGTTTACGGTCGTCTGTGACTGTTCTCTGTGTCAACTGAATCATTCAGATGTCACTTGATTTCTTCGAAGGTCGTTTTCAGTTCCTCTAACAGCCGTGAAGCAGCGTCACGCTGGATCTGTGTCACTGTCATAACGTCGCAGCTGTTGCTCAATCGTACGAGTCAAATGTCAGATGATGAGCTCTGTGACCTCGTTATCTCATTCTCTCATCTGAGAGTTCCTCGTTTAATTCAAAACTCTTTGTATTTTAATTAGACAGAGTTGTTGTAGCTGCGGCTTGTTTTTATATTCTTCAGTGTCGGGTATGAATCTGAAACCTGTGTCCAGTGTTACTGATGATAAGGCAGGTTTGGTTTTATGGTTTTAATATTTGTCTGATTCATACGGTTGTAAACTCCACGTCCATCTGGCTGTTGTCTCTTAGTCTCAGAGTCTAAAAGGTTATGAACCTCTGCTGTGGACACGTTTCTTATACACACAATAAGAACAATACCCAGTTCTGTACGGTGGTGACATTAACCCCTTCAGAAGCAGGTGA
>NW_019522674.1:5846-7657 GCF_002814215.2 Seriola lalandi dorsalis
TACAGTACGCTGCAGATTACACACGACACGGTGAGGAGATGTAGTGTCACGATTATAGTGACCAGAATGATCACCTCTCAGTTTCATCACAGTGTTGTTAAAATGTGCTGAACATGTTCAAAAGGTAATAAAACAACCTGAGGTCATTTCACCAAGTGGCTGTTTGTATTTAAACATTAAAATAACAGCGTGTCCAACACGTCTGTGTCATCTGCTGCTGCTGCATGTCCACTCTGTCAACAAGGGAATAGTGAATTTATTGTTTTCCGTGCTGTGACGTCTTTCAGAGACAGACACTGTAGACACACCTGTGGCTGAACAAGTAAAAACATGTATATTTATCACATAAGTTATGAGTTATTATTGATAAGGATATCGATTTGAGGCTTCCTAGTTAATCATGATCACATTGTTGCAGTAACAGGCCGACACCACCAGGTGGAGCTGTCACCACTCACTCACAGTAGCTGATAGAATATGTAAATGAAAATAAAACCAGGAAACAGCAAGAAAAGTAAAATATGAGATAATTAATTTAAAGCCAAATTAAATAAATAGGTTTTCATTTCTGTAGATTTCTGTATCGTATTTTCAGTCAATCCAAAATCACTGGTAATTACAACTTCCGCTCACGCCCGTGTCACGCGTGTCCGTCTCCGTCCCGCAGGAGATCCAGATGAAGAGGACGGCCATCGAGGCGTTCAACGAGACCATCAAGATCTTCGAGGAGCAGTGTCAGACTCAGGAGCGCTTCAGCAAAGAGTACATCGAGAAGTTTCGCCGGGAGGGCAACGACAAGGAGATCCAGAGGTAGGAGGCTGTTGCCATGGCAACTGAGACGGAGACCTTTAAAACCCACAAATTTATATATATATATTTGAAGGGGGCCTGGCTGCCGTAGCAACAGAGCATGCAGGAAGAAACACCTGCTGGTGGATGTAGTCTGAAGCTGAAAGGAGGTCCAGCTCTCTGGTGATTCAGTGTCTACATTAAAGCTCCTCCAGTGTAAAGGTCTGTGTCCATGTGTAGTTTGATTATAGATCAGCTCTAGCTTCTATATTAATACTGTGAAAGTATCAAAGCCTCAGTCCACAGAGAAATGCACACAGCCTGTATTCAGAAACTGAGCCTTAAAACCAGCCGTCAGGACTTCTGGAACTTTGTGATGTCACAACAAAGCAGTCACCAAGCCCCGCCCACCTGGACCCACCATCCAAACCTTGCAGGATTTGGTTTCTCTGAGTTTTTTTACCTGAAATCTGCTATATTTTTATTAGATCACTTAGAAAACAGTCGGCCATTATCGATCAACACTTGAAATAAAACACAGAAGAAGAGGAAACTATGGAGCTGTCATGTGCAAACTAGTTCAGCATTGGAAAGAAATAAATGATGAATTAATGATGTAACACAACTAACAAATACCAAAAGACCACAACACAAATACAAAATGTATAATAAGAGGTTAGAGGGTTTTCAAATGCTGAAGTAAATTCCTACATCAACTTCTTCTTCTTCTTCAGACACATAATTAGATAGATTTTTTTTCTCTCTCTAAAGGATCATGGAGAACTACGACAAGCTGAAGTCTCGCATCAGTGAGATCGTGGACAGCAAGCGCCACCTGGAGGTGGATCTGAAGAAACAGGCCGCCGACTACAGAGAGATCGACAAGAAGATGAACAGCATCAAACCAGACCTGATCCAGCTCCGCAAGACCAGGGACCAGTACCTCATGTAGGTCACACCCGGACGCAAACACACAGGTCAAATCAAAACTGTATAGTAGGACACGTTGTACTAACAGCTGC
>NW_019522674.1:8520-9379 GCF_002814215.2 Seriola lalandi dorsalis
CTTCTTCTTCTCTCAGGGTGGACGGAGAGGTGAAACACTGCGTCATCAACAAGACGAGCACCGGTTACGGTTTCGCGGAGCCCTACAACCTGTACGGATCCCTGAAGGAGCTGGTGCTGCACTACCAGCACACCTCGCTGGTCCAACACAACGACTCGCTCAACGTCACGCTGGCCTTCCCCGTCTACAGCCAGCAGAGACGGTGACCCGCCCACTTCCTCCTCATTTATACCGCCATCGCAGACCAGCGGCCTGACCTCGTTTACACACCCGACCGCCACCCCTCCCCCCCAGAACACGAGCCGGTTAGTCCGACGCCTCACCGAACGAACGGGAGGGAAGTCAACACCTCCCTTGTCTCTCCTCGCAGACCAGTACCTGACCACTCGATGCTTTTCACTCTGAGCACGTCGCGTTTAAAGCTCGGCGTGAGAAGCCGGCTCGATGACGACAGACGTCAAGCTGCACTTTGTTTAACTGACAATAAAAAGAATCAGTCCTGGTGCTGGGTTCCTAAGCTTCACTAAGGTAAGACACGTGCGACGAGGAGTGAAATAAAACGAACCAGGAGGTAACGAGGGGTCAGTACAGAAGGTCGTCTTAAATCTGGCACCTGGCACCTGGACTGTGACGAGTCTGGCTCTTCCTCACCTGGAGGATTCTGTGCAGCAGGTACAAACCAGATACAGTAAAACTATATGGATCCTTCAAAAAAAGGATCATATGAAGGAACAGAAACATGAGAGGAGGATGTTGCCGATCACGATGATCTGTGGCTGCAAACAAAAACATAAAGATGTTTCTGTCAAAGGTCTCTTTACTGAAACGTCACTATTCAGTAAATTTACCTTCAGTGTGA
>NW_019522674.1:10261-11195 GCF_002814215.2 Seriola lalandi dorsalis
TCCACCCCCCCAAAACCCCACCATCAGTGTTTTCCAGGTTCCTGTTTCTTCAGGTCTCGTTTGGACGTTTGGAGTCGTAGTTTTTGGCGGCTGGTTTAGTTTTTGTAGAACTGACGGATGAGTCCTTTTTGTTCTTTCATTTCAATAAACGTCCGTCAGCCCAAAGTCCTGGTCCCGGACACAAAGATCCTGCTGGATCAAGACTGAGAGTCAGGAATGACAAGAACTGGATCTCATTTTGCATCCAAACACTTCTGGATTTATCCGGACGCCTCGTGGTCGACACGACGCTCGGCTGATTTTACAACATTTTGTCTTTATGGATTATTTTTCCTTTTTGTGCATAAAGACACTCGACTTCTTCTAAGAGGCGCCAGGTACAGGAGAGGAAACTGTCTACAACAATTTGAGGGAGTCTGTAGTCATGGTAACCACCTGGTCGTGACCTCACAGCACACATTACAAAATGTTTGGAAATGTCCTGAATTTTTCAAATTCTGGTGTTTTTTTTGTTTTCTTTTGTTTTCTTTTGTTTTGTTTTATTTTTCTGAGTATTGTCTGTGACAGCTGGTAGATTCTGTGAGGGAGGAGCAACTCAAAACACAATTAAAACTGACAACAACCTGTAACATTAGACAATAAGAAGTCATGAAAAGTTAATTGTTTAGGATATTATTAATAAAGCAGTTGGTCTGATCATCTCAAGGCCTTTATACTGTAATACTGAAACTTCCTGTCTCTGCTTTGTCCAAATTATTTGTGTGTGTGTGTGTGTGTGTGTGTGTGTGTGTGTGCTCAGCACGTCATCTGAGTACGGCTGCAACTGAAGATTCTTTTCATTATTGATTAATCTGTTGATTAATTTTATGATTGACTAGGTTTACCACTGGTCGATCCTTAAGTAAAAGTAATACCTTAATGAAAACATACTGTG
>NW_019522674.1:12202-12772 GCF_002814215.2 Seriola lalandi dorsalis
CACTCATGGATTGGCTCTCGTCCAATCAATGTACTTGGTTTGAACTAACTGTTCTATAATGTCAGTTAATGGATATTTTCCTTTATACTGCACATTTAATGTTTACTGTCGTTTCAAAGGCATTATGAGTTGCTTAGCTCTTGCTTGAATATCTGTAAAAGTCACAGCAAATATATATATATATGTGTTACTCTCCCAAATATGTACTCACTTGAACTTTTATAAAACCTTAGTATTCTTAATTTTTCTGTTTTAAAGCGTCAAAATATTACAGCAATTTGCTGTTTTGAAAACTTCTTTTAAATTATTCAAATTTATTCAAATTGATTTTCTGCCCTATTTGTAGTCCTGTAGAAAATTTCAAAGCATTTGTATTCGTATTTTCATCCCAAAATACAAACAAATTTTGCCTGGTCATGTCCATTTTATGTAACATCATGTGGTGCGATCATTCAGAAACACCATTTTGAGATTTTGAGACTTTTATGTTGAAATGCATTCACAGACAGGAAGATGCATTATTTACCAGCTTGCCAAGGAACCATGGAAACAACACGCAGGTTTGTAACT
>NW_019522674.1:13276-14620 GCF_002814215.2 Seriola lalandi dorsalis
GTAAGTAAAAACCGGACATTTTATATGTGTATTAACTGTTATAAAACAGAAGAGTGAGGCGTGTTTAGAGCCGCTTCAGCCGGTAATTCAACCTTAATTTCGGCGACGCCATTGTCTGCTGTGAACTAGTTAGCTAGTTAGCTAGTTAGCCTCGCCCTCGCTAGCTGTGCGGAGAAGAAGACTGAGTGCGTGTGGGGCCAGGTTTCTCAGGACTTCAACAGTGTTTATACGGACCGGGCTCCACGACTGGTTTCTCCGTCTCATCTCACATCTGGTCGCTGGACTGAGGGTTTGAGCGAACTGCTGCTGACAGCTCCTGAGTTTCCACGGATCAGTGAGTACAGTGGAAATACTTTTCTTCAGGATTCAAATGAGCTCCAACATGCGCGCGCCAACGAGATGGTGCCATAACTGAGTTTACAAAACCGCGGGTATTTTATTTCATTTTATTTTAAGAGTCACCAGGACATTTTAAAAGGATGATTGCCGGTTTATATTTTTGTGTCAATAAATATATTATGCTGCTGCAGTATTAAAGTTTATTCATGTCTGATAGGTAAGGGCTATGGTGTCTTAAAGGTATGCATGGGAGTTTGTAAGCTCACATAAACAGTATAACTATAACATCAAGCTAACCAGGCCTCTCTGCAGTCATATGTTTTTGTTAAAGTAGACACATACCAAATTCAATATTTTAGTAGACTCCTACCAATTAACCTCCCATGCTAAAGGTGTTATCAGGTATAAAGAGGTATGCCATGACAATTCAGTAATAAATTAGAGTTGAGTAGGAGGGCTACAATTGTGACCTTTTGTGGAGAGCTAGCTTGTTTTGTTTAGGTTGCCGATTATGAGCCTGTAAATTTTGACTGAACTTGAAAACATCTGGTGCGACCAAATATCATGTGGTAAACCATTGCAGACTGTTTTCCGTGATAGATATATGTCCTTATTTGGCAGTTTTTGAGGTTTTATATTCAATTGATGATTTATATACATGAAATACTTTTATTTATATATTATTTGATATAGATTTTGATGCAGTTTTAGTCGTTTTTTCCACCTAATATTTCATATACAACAACTTCCAACTTTCCTGCAGCTATGGGAGTAAATGAAGCCTTGAAGGTTAATGCAAACAATTCCTACAGGTGCCCCAACTTTTTTTGATGACTCTGTCTGTACCAGGGCACAAACTGATGAACAAACTCTTTGTGAAAGAACATCCCGGGTGTGTTCAGCTGACTGAGTAAAACATTTGGCTTAAATTTAGGATTTAAGACTCCGTTGGTGGTTCAGTGAAGGTTCTGGGTTTGAACCATGGCTTGTTTAGGACCTTTTTTT
>NW_019522674.1:15592-16527 GCF_002814215.2 Seriola lalandi dorsalis
AAAATTAATGCAGACTGTCTGACTTCACAATAAGATCAAAAAATCATAAAGGCTGGTAAAAAATTGCAAATACAAAGAAAGTTAAAGATAAGTCAATATGTTGAAATGCAAAATGAAGCTATAAATCACACAAGTGCCACTTAAGAGCTAAGCAAACTAAAAGTTCTGATTTAGTACAAGGAAAGGTGAAAAACAAGGTATAAGGTTAACTAAATGAATGATTGAAAACCACAGATGATTGAGGATAAAATAACAAATGATCAATCAAATTATGATATTTAGTTTAACACTTAGCTTTAGTGATATTCAAGGACTAATATCACTGTTGAACTGTACATCAGCTTCCATGGCAACTGCCTCTTCATTAACATTTGTTTCTGTTTGTTTCAGGGTCTTTTGTTGTTGTGCCCTTTTGATACATTTTCCAAAAATGAGCAACATGAAAACACAGAGGAAAAGGACAAGACTGATGCAGATAACCCAAGTTATAACTGATGACCAAAACAATTCCTTCTGTCTTAATTGACACTCCTGTAACAGCCTGTCCACTGACACCTTCACCTCTCTGAAAACTAACACCAGATGACCACATTCATCGTCATCACTGATCCAGCCTTCCAGTGCAATCTTAACAGCAGTTTGGTTGGATCCAAAGAAAGTCAGGAGAACTCTGTCCGACAAAAGTTGGCAGTCAAATATTGGTAATGACTTTGAGCTGAAGTACAAGACATCCGTGGCATTGTCCTTTGCACAGTTGTCAATGGTGACTGAGCCGTGGTGGAAAGCCAACATGTAAATGTCGTGTCCATCACCCCCGACCAGGTAATCACCACCAGTGGACACCAAGATGTCGTTGCCGTCCGAGCCTTTGAGAAGTGAACTTTCATAACCAGACACCAAGATGTCAGAATAGATGGTGCCGATCACAATCTCTA
>NW_019522674.1:17211-18749 GCF_002814215.2 Seriola lalandi dorsalis
AGTAATGTGTTTCCATATCCATGTCTGATTATATAAGTGTCTTTTCCTTCACCTCCAATCATCAGTGCACCACCGGTGTAAGGATCAAGCAAATTCTCATTCCTGTTCCCAACCATGATGTCGAAACCCGGGGAGCCGTACATTTCTCTCACTGAATCAGTTTCATTCATCATCATCGCTTTGCCTCGGAGGTCAAGGAAGGACGTGTGGTCCATGTGACTACATCTGAAACACCTGGACTGTTCTCCTAGAGGGAAAATTAGTGACTGGAATATTTGGAGTATGTTAAATGGTTCAGGTTTGTGGTTTCTGTAATCAACAATCAAGGGAAGCATTACACACTTGCTGCAGTTGACGAGGTTGGAAATCAGTTCAGCTGTTATTCCGTCATTGGTCTTGATCTGCAGGTGCTGATGACGCTTTGAATCAAACCAGTTCTGTAAGATAACATTTCTTCTGCCGGATACTGAAATTATGATGCTCTGGCCTTCACAAGCACATGTTACATGCTGATATTGTTCTTTCAGGAAGAGAACATCCAAGACTAGATCTGGTGATTGATTGTTGATGGTCTTTACACCCTGGCCTGGTGTGATAACGTACCAGTCCTCTCCTCCTCTTCCCTGAATGAAATCATCCCCTCCTCCTGGAACGAAAACATTATGTTCTTTGTTTCCTTTGATGACATCATTAAACTCTGACCCACGGACCTCCGTCACACTGTCAAAAGCCTGTCTCTTATACACATCTTTAATTATTGTTTTCCCTCCATTGTCAGGAATGATGTACGTGTCTTTTCCACCAGAGCCTTCAACATAACTTCTCTGTGGACCGAGGAAGAATATGTCATCACCTGGTTCACCATACAGCTGGTAATAGTAACTCAACATTAGTTCAATCACATGTTTGTCCTCTGATTTCTGAACTGCAAAAAAATGATTAGCATCTCTGTTTCCCTTGTATATCCCATATTTTGAATTTGATACAGCTTCATAACCTGAAACAACATCCACAGAACCAGCTGGTATGAACATGAATACTTTTTTCTGTAGTGTCGAATACTCTAATCGATGCGACTCTCCCAGGCCAAGTATGATGTCTTTGCTTCCTTGTGCATCAATGGACCAACAACTCTTCCCAAAACTCTCATCACTAGACACAAAATAGTTCATGCAGAACTCAGACACACCCTGATCAGCGAGACAGAAGTAAATGCCTCCTCCATTCCAGGACGACTCACCACCACTAAAATCAATGGCAGTTGTTCCATCTTGCTCCTTTGTAACTATGTAATATTTGTGATAGTCTGATATCTGAGCAACAAGTCTTCGTCCCTCCTCAATTTCATCATAATGCCAATCATAGAACACACTAGCCACATGAATTGCAAAATGCTCAATCCCTTCTCCAGTGCCAACAAAAACAGCCCCCAGTTTATCTAAAACTCCAGCATCCTTCGGGAGATTCTTTAGTTCATCCTGGATGCCCATATAAACATCATCAATGGCCATCCGGACTACTGACAGTGCCAGGTTTAT
>NW_019522674.1:23445-30188 GCF_002814215.2 Seriola lalandi dorsalis
GATCAGCTGCAGGTTTTTCTTATGCTCATTCTTACTGACTGACGTCTGCAGTAAAACCCAACAGAGACGCCAGTTAGTGTTTGCTGTTATTAAAGCACACTCACTGTTACTGTCGTGGATCATATGAAAGAAAAGACATAAATTAATGTAGTGTGTGATTGATGTGTTATCTGAGTTATAATGTGTCCTGACAGTTTTGCTCTCTTACTGTGGTAAAAGTAAAACGAGGAAGTTCAGAATTCAAAACAATAAAAATCACTTCTGTTAAACGGCCTGTAGGGGGAGCTCTTGTCCTGGTCTGTGCCTCAGTCACTGATTCACTGAGTTGAGTGAGAGACAGTTGCTGTTGTGATTTCACACAAGTTGTGTCTTTCCTATTCAGAGTTGTAGTGTTACCATGGTAACCACAGGTATTGCCAAATCAACCAGGACTGAATCTTAAGGGTCACAGCTTTAAAGACGTAGAACAGAGTCTGAACCTGAGCTTTGTTAAAATGTCAAATGTTTCTTACTAAACAGTTCAGTGAGGATGACGAGGCTGAAGAGGATCAGGAGCCTCAGTCTCCAGCGGCTCTGCCTCCGTCCTGCCATCACGCTGCAAAACATCACACACAGAGACACACACAGGACTGAGTCACACACCGAGCCTTTACAATTAATACTCCAGTTTTACAACATCTGTTAAGTCTCGTCCGTTAGTGGCATGTGTTAAGAAAAATAACATTTAGATTCTTCTCCATCATCTGTCCAATGAGGAGGCGTCTGATTGGTCCCGCATTCATCCTGCCGCAGGACAACGAGTCCAGACACACAGCCAGAGTCATAAGGAACTATCTTCAGAGACCAGAAGAAGAGTCCTGCACAGATGATCTGGCCCCCACAGGGACCTGATCTCAACATCATGGAGTCAGTCTGTGATCACATGAAGAGACAGAAGAACTTAGGAAGGTTCTCCAAGATGTTGGACCAACCAGTACCTGAACAACTGTGTGCAGGAGTACCAAAGAGGACTGATGTTTAAGGTGATGGAGATTTGCCACAGTGCTGTGTTGAAAAGTCATGACAAATTTACATTTATTTATTCGGCACACAAAATGAGGTACAATCCCAGCCACTGTTCAAGGGGAAGACGTAGACGGAAGAAGTTTGAGTGAAGTGCACAGAATAGAGCGTACTGTATATATACAGCTGAGTCTCTCAGCTTCTCCTCTGACTGGTGGTCCAGGACCACTGATACACACCTCAGTGTTCCTGGAGCTGAGTGAGTAAATGATGTCAGGACTGTGGTTTGTCCCTATGTGCACTGTGGTTAACAGTTGACTGTGCAGCCAGAACATACAAGATTCTCTGTCTGGGATTCCTTGAGGAAAGTAGTTTGCTCCGGTATCTTTACTGTTTATGACTTTTACATCTCTAAAAGCAAAGTCTTCTAGATCAGAGTTAGCGGCCCAGTCATTAGGTTTCCCTGCTGCCTTCAGCTTTAAGAAGTCAGAAAAACAGGAAACACTTCCCTGTGATTATAACAGAAAGGATGCACACACATGCATGCGCGCACACACGCGCACACGCACACACACAAAATCAGATCTAGTATGTTCATTTCCCACAAAGGCTACGCCTCTTCAGGAATCAGAAGTGATGTTGTCTTCTGTTGTCATGAATTAAAACCCCAGTGATTTATGGGTACTCAGGAAAAACAGTAAAGAAGTGTTGTAGTTAAATGTATTTACAGTGCCTATAGAAAATCATCAAACACATTTGAAATAGTTAATTTATTGAAGTTGAAATCAAAACCAAGACTCCAGAGTCCAGGACTTCAAACAACCACTAAACATATTTCCATTAAACATAATGAGGAACACTGAGAGTTACAGTTAATAACACAAACTGTATACACACACACATAAAATTTCAGTTTGTTTGGTCTGATGGAACTTACCCAGATGTGACCGAGGCCCTGTGCAGTCTGAAAGACATGTAAAAAGTGAAAGTACAGAGCGCTTTATAAATGATCGTTTGTGCTCTTCAGTAACAGCAGTCTCCACCTACTCCAGTATTACTGGACAGTTGTGTTCTTAGAAACACCAGATTTCTATGAAGCTTTTATTATAGTCTTTCTTTTTACTTCCCCTTTCCTCTTTCTTCATCCACTCCGGGAACTCAGGCCAGGACAAATGTTGTAAACCTGAAACAACACTTTATTTTAACTCCACTGTCTTTGTTACCAGACTTCTCTTGTGAAATGACATTTTTAATATGATATGCTGATCACACTGATAAGCTTACAAAAAAAGCTTGTAATTCATTCTGTACATCACAAATAAACACACCTATAAATCAGGTTTGGCATCATGAATACAGTCCAACAAATAATGAACCTCAAGCACTGGAGAAATATTCAATTCCTGGCACCAGCACATAGTTAAAAATACCATAGTCTGACACAGAACCTCTTCCCCTTCAAAAAATGAAATGTCACAAGGGAACAATATATAGATCCAGTAGAGGAATTAGTATTCAGACCCTTTGACTAAGTCAAAGCACTAACACCATACTGTGGAAATACTTTTACAAGTAAAAGTCCTAAAAATAAACTGTATAAATGTCCCCTGTGACTGTTTAACTATTCTACATTATATCTATATCTATATATATGTTATTTCTGCTGATTGCTATAATATATATATATATATGCTATAATGTCTGACATTGTGCAGCATACCACACTTTCAGAGCCCTGTAGGTGTTATGAAGAAATGCTTTTCATACATCTGTCTCGCAAATGTAATAATTTGCGCATTCTGAAAAAGCTGTTGTTTGTTTATAAAAATAATGTTGAAAAATGTATTATTCAGTCTAATATGCTACAAAAACAATGTTGTATCATCATATGACAAACACACTGGGCAGAATTCAGATTTCAAACTTTATTTAAAGGCAGTTTAAGTTTAAAGGAACATGGCCACAGCACTTGTAGTTACAGTGTCTCCACTCGATCAGGTATCATGGGAAATTGTTTTGAAAATAAGACTATGAATCTATAGCCAACATGCTGATGTTTAGCATGATGTTTGCCATGCTTGTTGCTAGTGTGTTAGCATGGTAAAATTTGCTAATTAGCACTTAATAATTAGCAATACAATGTCCAGCTGAGGCTGATGGGAATATCATTAGTTTTTGATGATATTTGGTCATAAATGTGCAAGTGTTGGATGAATCCAATTTTGACCTGATGATGGCAACAGATGAAAAGTCAGAGGATCAGCAGCCTTAATAGCATTCATCCTCTGGGGACCAGGAATGTCCGAACACAATAATCCAACCAATATTTGTGGAGATATTTGAGTGTGAACAAAGGAGGCACACCAACAGAACGATACTACCAGAAAGCTAATGCTGTAGCCCAGATATTATGTTTCAGAATGAAAACACCATTTACCATTTGTAAACAACCATCCACCATAGATGCTGGAAATTTGTGTGTTTACCAAACAAAACACTCAGTCAGTATTACATAAATTTTGATTTCGGTGGCTAGTGGCTAGCAAACCCTCCCCACCATATAAAAACACACTTGATCTCAATTAGCATATTGTTCTACATCACACAAAGATGGAGCTGTTACTGAAATCTGACTCCAGAAAAAAAAACAGCCAACGCATTACAACTCCCCCTTTATAGTTGCTACATGAAAGTTTTTGCTATCACTGCATAGCCAACGTTAGCATTAACAGCTGTTTACTCCAGCCATAGTTGTGTTTATAAGACAAGAGGTTAGAATACGCCCTCTTAGCTGCGCTACGTCTTTATCTCATGTCATCTTATGACTGACTTGCAAAATGGCGGGCTATTACAATATGGGATGAGCAAGGGTTAGCTGTTTAGCATGCTAACTTCAGTAGAAGAAAGGAACTGATAGAAACAAAAGCAAAATAAGAGTTGACATTGGTGTTACTTTCCACCACTGGAGGCAGCTCCTGGTGCGTAAAAGAATGAAGTTTGATGCTGAACTGTTTCTTCTACACTAGTAAGTAAAGAGCTGTTAATGGTAACCTTGATTATGTAGCAATAGCAAAAACTTGCATATATCACCTTTAGAAAGATTTACAATTTTACAGCTATTACAGAAGTTATGAAACTGATTTTGTAGACTGAATGAACAGATAAAACAGTAAATTTTTTAGCATAACTTTTGTACAGTGTGATCATGGTAATTTATGTAAACGTGATAAGGTATTCTGGGTAAGCCTGTATGTCATTGAAGACAACAAATATGGCTGGGTTGGCAGTGTTATCAGCAACACTGTCATAGAGATCTGCAACATTCCCAGAGCCTCTGGCGGGTGGAGTGATCATGCCATTTCTTCCAGTGGTATAGTCTCCAACCAGGACCCTGGCGAAGTACATGCGCTTGTGCTGCTTGATGTCTGGCTTGGCGTAGCCTCCCGCAGAGTAGGCAGGGTCCACTGCAAAGTAGGAACCATTGCCATACATCGCACCTGCAGCAAAAATAAACACATTAAACAGACTAAACCACCATTCATCATTAAATCAAATGCATCAATGACATGGTTTCCAGATCTGGATAATTCCCTCAGGTTGAATTAGATCGCTGCTGCTGCATCATTGGTGCTTCTGTCCACTATGAAACTTGAACTGCTGTTAACTTCCTTTTTTTTTTTTGTTGGACACTGAAGTCCAATAACATAAAAGAGCAGCTTCAGAGATTTTATTATAAACCAAAGTGTTGGACAACTTTACATTTTGACCTGATGATGGCGACTGAGGAAACCAGTGGGTCACCTGAGTCATTAGGATACAGGGATCATATACGTCAGTGTGTTGAGATACTTCTCATTGTGAGTGACAACTTTGACCTGCTGGTGGCACTAGATAAAAAGTTAGAGACTTACTAAAGTCAGTAGGATTTATCCTCTGGGGATCATGAATGTCTGTATCCAACCAAAGTGGTGGACCAACAAATTGACATCACCATCCATAGATTAGGAAGATTAAGGGTTAATTTCAGATCATGCGGCTTGATGCATGAATGAAGCAGCTGATACCACTCAGCATTGCTCTGCTTACAAAGGCTGTACCTCATTAAAACGTTACCAAACCTTAACCAGAGGCATCAGATCAGAAAACACTATGAATCAGTTTTATTACAGTGATTTTCGAGTCATGCATTTTAAAATCCAACACATAGTTGCTGTAATTACCAATACTGATGAGCTAGTTTGTCCCAACACTAATGTATAAATATTCCACCTGCGGAGTCAGATGTGCGAGGCGGTGGTTACCGTGTGCTCCTGCGTAGCCGCGGTTGAAGCCCTGGTTGTTGATGAGATCGATGGATTTGGCACCGGTGCCGTGAAACAGCAGCTTTTCATTGTTGGTGTGTTTGTTCTTCACCTCCAGTTGTTTCTTCATGAGCTGGTAACTCTGCCACAGCGTCTTATTTTGGACCCGTTCAATCTGCCACCAGAGTTACAACACAACATGTTCATCGTTCTGTTAATCATTCTCACTCTGCTGCCTGAATGTGGTTTTTAATTTGTGTCTTTCCTAAATATGATGAACATTATTTTTATAGTATCAACAAATGACTGTATGTAAAGACGGACGACTGGACTCCACTTCCTTGTCAGTTACATTGTGAGGATTATACATATAAACTGATGATCTGATTGTTTTGAAGAAAGAAGGATTAAAGATACAGTAATGACTTGGACTATTGTGACTTTAGGGGATGATAATACTGAAATTATAACATAATAATACAGTTAGAATGATCAGAACGTGAACATACACTGATAATGTTTGGAATAAGACCGGTCCTTGTAAGTTCTGTCTCCACATCACGGTATTCCTTAGATCCCACCGTCAGAGGAAACAGCTTCACGAGGTCGCCTTTCATGTCGTCCCAGTGTCCAGGCAGAGCGGTGTCATCTGCAAACATCACAACAGGAGCGTTTGTTTGAAGGTAATAAAGGGTAAGATACAGATATACAGATATTTTCATAGTCTTGCCCATCGTTCATCTCACTGTTTAGACTGCAGCTGTCACTTTGTATTTCAAATTTGAATTATTATATGAACCAAGACAAAACATTTGATCTGTAGTGAATGTCCAGTGAAATGGGCTTCAAACCAAGAAAGGGCATTGGTTGTGGTTCACTGTATCAAAGATTTTAATCAGAGAATTGAATGAATTTGTCCAAAATTGACCAAGAATCAAAACCTGACTTAACCTGATTAACTGTTTTAATTTTTCTCACCAGTTTTATCCTTTATCTTTCCGGCAAACCTTCCGCTCTATTGGATTACTTTTGCGAAAATGCACCATGGGAGTCGTAGTTGACTTCTATTCAGTTTTTATATCTATGGGCCTCTTGTACCTTTGACTTTTATCACAGAACAAATTATCAGAAAAATAAAATTAGATTCTATGACTTTAGTTTTAGATCAGATAAAATGGTGAAAGTTGTAGTTTACAGTGTTTGCCCATAAGAGGACTCTTTTGGTTTGAAAACTTTTGGACTTTGGACTGTTTTGGACACTTTATGTTGATTTTTTGGGATTTGATTTATTTCCTCTTTTATTTTTTAAACCACTTGCCTTGTGTGTCTCATGTTACTTTACTTCCTGTCTTTGTCTTGTGTTTCCCTCCTTGTTAATTGTGTGTAAAGAACACGCATAGAGGACCCAGGTAATGAAGTCTGGCAGCTAGTGACCAGTCA
>NW_019522674.1:30211-35653 GCF_002814215.2 Seriola lalandi dorsalis
CCCCCAATCAAAGCAGTCTGGAAAAGGTCTGCCACCAAAAATAAGCCCGAAACAAACATTTAGTCATTTGAAATTGTTAAAATCTGTAACATGTTGGGGGATAATGGCCTCCTCACTTTGTTATGGACTGTGATTCTGGTTGTACTGCACATAAGACCGTGTTTCTTATTAACAGGTAAGTTGATGATTCACACAATAATGACTCACCTTTCAAGTCTTTTCTGAGCAGCTCCAGCTCTCTTCGCCCATCCGCCGAAGCTGCTTTTCTAAACAGTACGTTAGCCAAGTACGTTTCATTGTTGATCTTGATCTTCACCTTTTCTTTTCTCTCCAGAGCTTCCTCCAGGGTGAGGTTGGTGTAGATGTCGAAGGGCACCATCATCCCACCGGGGAGCTGAAACTGCCATTCTACCAGTGCACTCAGCATCAAGGCCTTGGTCTTCAAGTTCTCCGTCCTCTCCACCCTCCGGATGATGTTACTGATGGTCAGAAACAAGATAAAGAAAATAAATACTTTACCACGTAGTACTCCAGACTGAAGCTTTATCGTGTATTCTTTCTCCTTTGTTGTGTCATAAATCACTGTGGTCCCTGTTTTCAGACCTGACTGCTGACTCAGCGGTGAAGACGTCCCTGGTCAGGCCCTCCAGGTGGATGCTGGGCTCCTGGTCCTCCAGCCCTTTGTCCAGACGGATGCTAACCGTCAGCTCCCTCTGCAGGGCCCTCAGCTGCTCCACGTCGGCCTGCGACAGGTGAATAATGAGCGGGTCGGTGATGGTTCTCTTCGCCTGCTCGGCCACAATCAGCTGCTCTATCCTCTTCTTAGCCTCGCTCACAGCCTGTGACAGAGAAATGGTTGTGAAGTTACAGACAGGTATTGATGCATTTTAATAATCTCATACATCTGGTTTGTGCTGAATTAACATGCTGTATCTCTTTTGTTTGATCCACACAGAAACAGACATGTAAAATACTATGTGTGAACTATGTGTTGTAATTTTCCAACGGGAAAATGTGACCGACGTGAATCATGCAGATACGTAAAAAAACATTTTCTGCCCAGTTCCACAGCTGCTGCACACCCCAGTCACGCTCATGTGTTGTGGTTTGTCAGTTGATTGTTGTTTCAGACGGGATACAGGTATGTCCTGATTATTCCTTGTGATTTGTCTAATCCATATGTCTAAGATGCAGGTCAACTCTGACTCTGTTGTCGCCGGATCAATCCGATGATAAAGATTCAGTTTATATGAAACTAAATAACTAGTGTTTGTGAAAGTTAATTTACATAGCGTTAGCTGCTTTTATCTATATCCTTCACCAATCACATCCCTATTGTTGAACAACAGTGTTCCATCCATCCACCCACTTCTCCAGTGATAGCACAGGTTGCCAGATTTGGTCCGAGAGCACAGGTTTAGTCTGGGTCTCTGTACAAACACGATGGTACTAAACCTGCCGACCTCACTGTGGTGACAACACTGCAGGAAGCTGCGCACAGTCACTGCAGCGACTGTTGTTCAACAAGAAATAGTTCCAGCACATAACCCTAAAACCACAAACCCTCATTTTTACATTTCTGTTTTTTATACATGAAACAAACATTATTAGTTACTGTACTTTAGAGGTGTTGGTAGGTGGATGTCTGAACTATAGTCTTTATGCTAAGCTAGACTGTTTCCTGACTCCACCTCTGTACTTGACACAGTGATATCAGTTCCTTCAGTTCCTTCTCAGAAAGAAAAGAGAAGTTACCCAAAATGTTGAACTACTCCTTTAAATAAGCTGCCAGCGTTCTTCTAGTGGTTCAGTGTCAAACTGTTCTGCTGTTCTGTGTGAATTTTTAAAGGGACAACTTGTTGACGTGTGTCCAGAATCAAGACAAAGCAAAGAGCTGAAACATGGAGGGAATGAATGCTTGTCAACCTTTTTGTTGTCGGCACACAGCTGAAACTCTGTGGACTCAAACTCCTCCCCCTCCAGGACCAAGCTGTCAGTGCTGGGCCGCTCCTCCATTAATCCCGTAAAAAAGGAAGTGACAGTGTCTGGAACAGCATAAAATAACAGTCTGTTATTTTACATTAACATGACAGACACATGTTTATGGCAGAGATGATCATTCTCAAAGAGTGCAGTGTTTTTGCTGGAGTCCAACAGTTATTTACAGCACTAAATGTGGAGTAATACGCTCCTGAAAATAGTCCTCAACAGATGCACCATTTCCTCCTGTTTGTTTGATAAAAACTACAGTGAGCAGCTGTTTAAGGAAACTGCTGAACTGTTTTAAAGATGAAGCGATGAATTTGTGAGGAGTGGCCAGTGGGTTTGTGGCTGAGAGCCACAGACAGAGGAAGGAAGAGAGAGAGAGTTGAGATGCCAACACATCGTTGGTTCGAGTCTGCACAAGAGATTTGCTGACAATAAGAAAAGTATAGACCAGTATTATTGTTTCATCTCTAAGAAAGACATTACAATATGATTCCCTGAGCAGTCTTCATCAGAAAGAACAGGAAGAAAGAATAAACATAATATACTAGAGTAGGTGGAGTTAAAATACCTTTGATCTTGGAGAAGACGCTCTTCCCCTCCACCTCCTCTCCCTGTCTCCTCTTCATGCTCTTGTGGAACTCCGTCATCATGATCGCCTGGAAGATCAGGATCTTCACGCTGCGAACAAACTTCGGGTGCTTCTTCCTCACAAACTCCACCACCGCTTCCACCATCGCGTCTGCCACCGCCGACGGGTTGGCCCTTCCCTGACCTAACAGGCAGACAAGGACCGGTGATGATGATGACGATGATGATGATGGTGATGATGATGTGAGGATGGACAAGACGATCAGGATGCAAAAACATCGTAGTCTTGAAACTCGATGGCAGTACAGACCAACAGTCTACAGTCCTGGTATCTTAGAAATTATATTTCAATTGTTTTCTGATCAAAGTTTAAAGCGGAAGATCTATTTCTCAAATTACTAATATACAATGTTTAGAGCTGAAACAATTACTCAACCAACAGGAAACTGATCCACAACTATTTTGAAATTACAATGTCACGGACATTTCTCACAATTTTGTGACATTTTCTTTGGAGCAAAAGATTCATCAATGAATTGAGGAAAAAATCTACAGATTAATTAGCAAAGAAAATAATCATTAGTTGCAGCCTTAGTGATATGATCAGTCTCATTGAGAAGAATATTTATATGAAGTGCTAAAGGTTCTGAACTAAATATATAATATCCAAACTCCAGTTTATAAACTCATGAAACGACAAAACTCGACATCCGTGCTCTGGAAAATTGGGATGAGTAATTTTTTAAAACTTTTTTCAGAACATCACAAATGAATTGTTTCTCTGATGAGAACGTCCCAAAACCGTTAGGAATCATCCTCTGATGATCATGATTTTCCTCTTACCATCTCTCTGTAATCTGCAGTTGTGTTACATTTCCCTACATTTGTCAGATGTGCAGATTTAAGAGCTGGTCGAGAACGGTTTTACAGAACTCTGTGCCGTTTCTAGTCAAAAAACATAAAAGCTATATTTAGGTTTTTGAGAAGATCTGGTTCATTTTGCTTCGCTGACAAACAGAATTTACTTTACATCTGCTTCTGTCTACTGTACCTGCACATCAGATCAAATGCAGCTTCTGTCTGTTCTAACGGAGCGAGGCCAGTGAAAAATACCTATCAACTGTAAATCCAAACCACGTGGAAGCAGTGAAATGATAGAAATGACAAAATGAACCAATAAACGGAGGAAACAAGTGAGAGGAAAAAGGGAACCAGAGATGTTGAGTCTCATTTCAGTCCCTACAACAGAAGGCTCTTCTTCAGAATACAGTCATACATAGTTTGGACAGACCTGTTCCCAGGGCTGGGAAGGCGACAGAGTTGAACTTGTTTTCCTCGCAGGTCTTCAGCACAGAGTAAACCATGTCCTTGATCTTTGCAGGATCGTTCTGGCCGACGATGTGCATGATGTGTCCGCTGGGCAGGTTTCCGGCTGACGTCAAGATCATTGGACTAGACTGGTAACCCGGAGAGCTCACTTCAGAGAGGAACCAAACATCAGGTCAGACACAATTACATTTTACAGTAAAGCTACAGTCCAAACTGAACCAATCAAAGTACGTTCACTACAGAGCTTGTTCAGATTGTTATTAAGTGTCTAAGAGAGAGACCTTTTGGTTAAAGAGTAAGTTCCTTTTGTTTAAAGGGAGATACTGGACTCGATTGGTTAGTTAGTTTTTTTTTTATTGTGTGGTACGTTTACTTTTAAGTGAAGGGTCTGAATACTTCCTCCATCACTGAAAGTAAAACAGCAATAAGACTAGCTGGAAAATATGTTTGGGAAAAATCAAAGTTCAAAACACCCCCTCCCTCTCTAACTACAGTAAATGTTCATCGAAGCATGTGTCTGCGCTATACTGGGTTCCCTTGTAAGCTGGAGAAACAGTTGACCCCTTTGATTTTCATTGTACAATTTGGACTCTGGTGAAACAGGTTCAAGTCCAGATACAGTACGTACCGATCTGTGAGCACTCCAGCTGGACTGTTGACCCAGCGCTGTCTAAAATCGCCTTCGACACTCCTGAGATACAAAGAAGAGAGAGCGACAGGTTCAGGAAGTGCTGATTTAATACTGTAGTACTGGATTTAATAAAGTGAAATAAATTATTCAGCATGGTCGTTTAAAAACGGTTTGCCGTATGTGAAGAGAAACATTTACAACGTTTAAGGTAACGTTCACTCCAAGAGAAACGGAAGAAAAGAAGAGAGGCCGCAGGGCAACAATCACCTGAGTTCAGGGTAAAGCCCGGATTGGAGGAGTTAATGATGACATCACTGGCCTCCCTGGTGATGTCTCCTGATGACACCTCGAGGGTGAGCTGACCCATCTCCATCCGGTACACACCGAGGGAGGGGGACGATACCTTACCGAAGGAGGCTGACACACACACACACACACAAACACAGCTTATTTAAAATACTCATTGACCAGACTTGGATCTTATCTTTCTTTATAAAGCCACAGCACTGTGCTGAGTCGGCAGGTTTTGAGTACAACCAAACATTAGCTCAATTCACTGTTTAGCTCATAAAATCATGGTTAAAGGTGAACAACATTCTTAGCTCTCCATGGCACATGATTAACTCAGCGTTCTGTCCACGCTGCTCTCTAACAACATTGTATACTCTCACTGTTTTGTCCCTGAAGCCGTAAGACAGAACGCAAACCTCATCTCTTTTGCTAAGTTTTCACCTCCCGTCCACATGACTCCCAGGTTTTTGAGCACCGACAACGGAGACTTTCAGAAAACTCTAGGGTTGTGTTTTAGTTTGAAAACTCTGGGGTTGTGTTTTAGTCTGGACGGACAGAAACTGAGACCTTTGGAAACGATGATGTCACACCCACGAATAATGAAAAATATACAA
>NW_019522674.1:35684-53501 GCF_002814215.2 Seriola lalandi dorsalis
CCTGGTTCATAGTATTTCTTGCAACCAATCAACTTTAGACGATCTGCTTCCTGTTTTTACCGGCTCGCACATGCTCAGTGTACATGATTGCTCATGTATGTGTGTGTTTTCAGGTGTGTTAGGAGATTGCTTCTGATACGGAGCTAAAACGGAGATTGTTTTTGTTTTAAAATGAAACCGTAGTAGCGTGAACGTAGCTGAGTCAATAGAAAGATGTAGGTGAACATTTACTTTGTGTTCTGAACACATCTGAAAAACAGATCAACACAGATTGTCTCAGCTGGGTTCACTAATCTGACCCGTGACACTCTCAAATCTCTATTTACAGACTTCTTCTGTTTGTTTTGATTTGATTTGTTCTCAGTAGTTCTGTTGCTGATGAGTAAAGGTTATAAACGACAGGTGTTGGAGGCTTCTTACCTGAGGACTGCTGTGACTGGCCGGTGGATTTGTGAACCGGTGACTCGTTAAAGTTCTGTGCTTCGTGTTGGACGTTTCTCTGACCAGTCTGACCTTTGAACTCCCTGGTGAAACACTGACGAACAATATGTTGACATCTTATGTTAATACAGGTGATTTTTCCAGTAGTAAACATGTGCTTTGCAAAGACTTGGAGCTCCACTGATGCTGCACTCCTACAACACTGTCACATTCATGATGGACAGAGAAATCATCTTTTTATTCCATCCATTCTCCTTCCTTGTGCCTACTTTACCCACAATGCAACTCGGCTGCAGACAGTTGGGTGTGAGATTGGGGTGTGTTATGCTAGTAGCAGCTAATGTAGCCTGGAGGCGGGGCTACAGAGGTCAGGTGAGTTCACTTCTTTCTATCTCCACACCTCCAGATTTTTGTACTTTTCAGTTTTAAAAGGAACAGTTTTCATTCTCAGGACACGATGAGCACGTAAACATGAACCGGACACTTACATCCACAGTCTGGTTGTCACTAGGGTGGACGACGATGGCCACCTGTCTCAGATGGCGCGGACTACTTCTGCGACTGAACGAGTGGATCTCCCTCAGCAGGACTCTGGACACCACGTCTCTGGGGAAGCTCAGGTTTCCCGTACCGATGGCCGGGAAGGACAGGGACGCCATCTTAAGTTTCTCCGCCTCCTCCAGACAATATCTGATGATGGTTATCAACGTCTGAGACGGAAAGAGGACACAGAGAGAACGAGTGAGACTGAGAGGTCAACAAGCTGCTCAATGAATTCAGTGAGTGTGAACTTACATATGAAGATGAAAGATGCCAATTAGGTCCGATAAATAATCCTGTGATTGGAAACTTGTTGGTTTAAATTCCCCTGAACTATTCTGCTGCTTTGAGCAGTGGAAATTAACAAATTCACTGAAGAAAACTTTACTGGAACATTTCCATTTATAGAGGCAAACATTTTACTTTTCTTGACTTTACTACATTTATCTGACGACTTTAGTTATTACTTATTTTACAGATTTTACAAACCAAACATACGATGAGCTTTTAAAACATGATGTTCTGTCGTAGGTTAAACTACCCACCAGTATATTTGTGTTAAATCTCCATCATCACTGCTGCAATGCTGCAACACCACAATGCTACTTACACAGTAAAGTATGAGTTATTATAATACAATAATATACAGTGTAACTGATGGGAGCTATTTTTCTGAATTATATTTATTTTTACTGGTTTTGCTAGTAAAACTGTAAGACTGTACTGCTACTTCTTCCACTCATTCTCCGTGGAGGAGTATTGGGTAGCTGTAGTTACGAATGCTGTCACTGGGTCATCCTAAAGAGTCGCCACCAAAGTAGAGGGAGTTATGTCAGACCTCCAGGGTAAGTAAAGACCAGTTCGAGTGTTAGAGGGACGTGAAACACTGATGCATAAAAAGATGAACAACTGTGTTCGAAAATATTCTTAGATAAAAAGCTGAAGGTACAAGTAGCCTGTGGACATAAAAACTGAAGGAAAACTGAAGATCCTCATAAAAATGAATAGAATAAAAACTGAACAACAATTACTTTAAGCGGACACATCTATATCCCTAATATTCACCCAATGCTCTATCCTCAACTCCACTCTTGTTGAGCCATGATGGTCTCGGGCTTGTAGGAAATTGTGTTCAATAAGGGCGATTTAACTTTAAAGATATTAGATAGACTGTCCCCATCGAGACTTACAGAGTGAACCACCCAACATACTGTCTCTATACAAGGCTGAGCTTTTTATTTTTCAGTGTAATAATCCTTTAAATCTTTCTCAGTCACTCTGTACTGGTGTATCACCGTGCTGTGTTTTAAACCCCTGAGTGAAACCTCTCACCTCCTCTGCCCGCCCTCCTCCGTTGTCCCAGTAAGGGCAAACAGTGTGAAAGATTTTCTGACAGGTGAGTTTGAAGCCGTCGGTGATGACGACGTTGCCCTGCTGCAGCGTGGCTGCCCCAGCTTCGGACCGAACAGCCAACTGCAGACCGGACCCGGCTGCCCCCAGGATCGCATTGGAAACAGCTCCCTGGGTCAGATTCATGTTCTCTGAGATGGTGTTGACAATGACATCGGTCTGTGGATCAGAATCACAGCGTTGTACACAAGGTCAGGACAACAGTTCAGTTATAGTACAGTACAGGATCAGTTATATCATCAACAGAACATTAATTTGAAACGACCAGTAAAGGCCTCGACTACTGCAGAGCTCTTCCTTTGTGCACAGAGAAACCCTTACAATGGTCCCGAATGCAGCAGCCTGTCTGGTCTCTGATCAGCCCAAAAGGTCACATGTCACCCCGCTACTCATCAACCTACACTGGCTACCCATGGCTGCATCATCATATACAAGTCACTAAGGATGTCTTCAGAGTGACTTCTGGGTCTGCTCCATCTACTTGAACAGGCTTTATGCTCCTGCAAATATACTAAATATTTACATTACAAGGACTTTCCACTGACTGTGTGTAATAAGGCCGAATTGGTACTTGAGACACAGTCAAACACAGTTCACTGTATGTAAATAATAATCACATCTTTTTATGGAAAACCATGTAAATCAGACGTTACAGTGACACATACTGTACACCACATACTGGAGTACGTGGTGTCTCCAAACTAGACGAATAACAACGTGAAGCAGACTTAACGTGGCCGCTTACAGACTGCGATTGCCGAATATTCAAGGGTGTTGTAGACAAACACTCCTGTTCAACAATATGATGCTCAACAGAAATAAAAGGGAGTCAGATGACTTCACCTGCTGAAAGAAGTCCCCTAAAAATTTTAGTTCTCACTGTTTGTCACCTTGTGTCACCTGTTAGTATCCACATCTGCACAATACTGCAGTTCATCATAAACTACATTATTCAAATGATCAAATGACTGCAGGGTCAGTACTCACCGTCTGGTCCTGAATGTTTCCTTTGCAGAGAACAATCTTCAGACCCTCAGCGGTGGTCTGCTCCATCCTGCCCGGCCTGCAGCCAATCAGAGAACAGGACTGATGTCATCACAGTGAGTACTGTCAGCATTACTGCGTCCAAAGCTTGTTACTCAGAAAGTAAAATGTTAGGTCAGTGGTACCAGCCACATCTGGCAAAAAATATCAGTGTGAGTTCTTTCACAATGCTGCTCCCTCTAGTCCTTATTCTTACATTTTGGTGTTTTTGCTCCTGATCCTATGATGGACTGGGAATAAGAGATATCTCAGACTCATAACGTGGTCTTAAATACTTCACTGAAGAGCTAATTCAAGATTAAAAATACAGAAGAAGAAACAGAAACCAGAAAATATAGATTAAAGAAAAGAAGATGAAGAACCTTACCCTCCATGTCCTCCATGTCCTCCATGTCCTCCAGGCCTGGTGTGTCCCTTGGGACTGTGACCTCCCCTGTTACCCTGCTGGCCCCCATGAAATTCAGCTCCCCTTCCTCTCCTCTTCCTCCTCCTCCTCCTCTTCCTCCTCTTCCGCCTCCTCCTCTTCCGCCACCTCCTCTTCCGTCTCCTCGACCTCGACCTCGCTGATGTCCACTGGGAAGAGAATAATAAAATAAAACCAGACTGTCTGATTTACATTTTGTTTATTGAACAGGTGTAGAAACATAAAGCAGTGACTGAGCGCAGCTTCTCTGAAGTCCTGAACTGACAATGGGGTCTCTAGTTTACTGTTCATTAAACCCAGAAAATGCTAAAAATGATTAAAGTCCAAAAGTAACAACATTCTTACTTACCAGCACCTCTAAAGTTAACAATCAACGCATTATATCTGTCTTTCTAATTCATAAAAAACTAAAAGTGTAAAAACACAAATTTGTAATTTTAAAGGTGATGGGAGCAGCAACTTCCTAAAGTCTGTGCTGGTTGTATGACCCCCATGTAAAACAGCTAATTGGTGTTTTTACATTTCTGTTTTTCTTCTTTTAGGTGGATTTTGTTACTTATGGACAGTCAGGATAGCTGTTTTCCCTGTTTTCATGCTAAGCTAAGCTAGCTCCATATGTACCATACAAGTGGTATCAATCTGAATATCTTACTCAAAGCGTATGTCACAGAATGTTTAACTATTCAGTTAAATCCTCGCAGTATGTTCTGATCAACAGTAAATGTTGTGTAGTAAACAAAAATTACCCTGAAGCCCAAGCGCCTTTCCCGCCTGCCTGCTCTGGTGCTGTCATGGTAGGTCCCAGGTCAATGAACTCTCGGTTGACAGCTTTGGCCAAGACTCCGACGGTGTTGTTGTTGTTATCCACCAGGTGAATCTGAGTCAACGATCCCGGACCTCGAGGACTGTCGCAGTACTCCCGCACCGCCTGAGCTATGGTCTCAGCACAGAGGTCAACAGGAAAACCAAACACACCTGAGCTGATCGCAGGCAGGGCGATGGTGGAGCAGTTTACCATCTCTGCTTGTTTCAGACTTTCTTTAACAGCAAGCTTCAGACGCGACACTGACGTCTTCTTGTCAGAGTCAGAGAAACGTGGACCAACTGCATGAACGACATACTTGCAAGGGAGGTTACATGCATCTGTTACGATGGCGTCACCTGGGCGTAGTTTTCCATTTTTGGAAATATAGTCGTTGCTGATCTTCTGCAGCTGTGGTCCTGCAGCCTTGAGCAGTGCCAAAGCCAGGCCACCAATGTGCTGTAGTTCCTCGTTAGCTGCATTAACCACTGCGTCAACGTTGAAGCTACAGATATCTGCCTTGCTAACTGAAACCAGAACTCCACTGGTGGTCTTCACTTTGCAGTAACAAAGGCCACTTTCTTCCTCGTAGTTCTCTTCCTCCTCATCGTCCTCTTGATTCTCTGGACGAAGCACCACCACACAGCTGAACTCTGTCATTATTGTCGACAGGAACATGCTTCCATATGACTGGAAATACTTCTTAGCGCCAGGCTTGTCAACAATGAAGTTGTCAGTGAAGAGAGTGCTGGTCAGTTCCTGAAAGCAGGACTTGGCTTTCTGAACGTGAAGACGAGCCCCGGCGATGATGAATCTTGGTCGCTCCGGGTCAAAATCGACTGTCACGCCATTAGCTTTGGCAATACTGAACCAATCATGTGATTTCTTCTTCTCAATGAACTGAACCACAGCACAGGACTCAACACGAACGGTTTCTTTAACACGTGAGTAGTTTGCAATGAATTCATTCAGGCTGGAGCTGACCTCTTTGACTGGAGTCTTAAAGCCAGCCACCGTTATTTTGTCTCTTCTCACTGGGTGGATCTGTATGTCCACGGTTTTCTTCTTTGAGAAGTTGTAGGCATCCAGAAGTTGTTGGTTCAGGTCCACCCAGTTGTGAAGTTTCAGGACTTCCTGGTCTTCCACATCCAGAGTGTTCACAGCCAAAACCATCTTCATCCTACTCTCTGCTTCAGCAAGGATGCTGTCAGAACTCCCCAACAGTAAAACCCCTTTGTTGTCAATGCTGTAGATGGCGCTGATCCCTTGAGATGTGAACAGGTCCTGTGACATGTCCATGGGATCCACTACCTTAAGAAAGTCTAGAAGACCTGGGGGGATATTCAGCTGTTTTTTACTCATATGCACATTTCTCTCCAAGATCCATGCTTTAGCCTGGAAAACCTCTGCACGGAGTCCTGAAATGGTTAACTTCTGAGCACCTTCATCGTAGGAGAGGGTCATGTCAGCGGAAATGTTGAGTGCAGCGTTATGCAGCCCGTCCTGCTTCAGGATGTAGAACATTGCAGGGGATAAAATCATCACCTCAGAGACACCATTTCTCTGCCGTTCGATCTGACTCATGGCTTTAAGAACAAGGTTTTCCACAGGAGCTTTGATTTGTTTTATATGGTCAGCGCTGCCAGCCACCATCAAAGCCCCCTTGGGTGCATCCAGCACCAGGTAAGCGTCTTCCTTGACAACCGAACGGACCTCTTTCTCTGCAGCTTTCCATGCAGGTGCATTCGCTGGACATTCAAAGACAGTGTAGTGAGACATCAGCTTACGGAAGGCCTCTTGGGCGGTACCTGCCCAGTTTTCTACATGTTTTGCAGTCAGATCTTTCTGCCTCAAAAAGTTTGGGAGAGGGCTGAGCTTCACCTCAGGATTATCCAAATCCACACTGCAGAAGTACGGACGCATCTGATCGTTGATGCTTTTTAACTGCTTCTTCATCAGGAGGAATTTCCAGACGGTATGGTGAACACCCTCAGTGAAGGGATCGGGCATCTTCCATGTTGGTCGTTCTTTGCCGTACAAGGCGGTGCCCAGGGACTCGTGGTATGGATACATCTTGACAGGGGTGGAGCCTATCATGTAGTCTGTTTTTATGCAAATGTTTTCCACAACTGTAGCAATACAGGGAATAAAGGAGGAATGCTCAGGTAAATGGTTATTCTACTACAAATAAATAATAATGATTTTCTTTGAAGTTTCTATGAAGATTCAGTTGTCCAGGTCATGGGATGCACTATGTGTCCAAAAGTACACGGACACCCTCACTGTCCTTTGGTCTTACTTTTGGTCAATATTTCGCTGTTGATTTTTCACTCTTGCAGTGAAGAGGAATCTTAATACTACAGCACATACTGAGACTTTAGAGCGTGTACTTTGTGTAATTTGTAGAAGTACTTGACTGGTCTGCACAGTCCCCTGATCTCAATACCCATGGAACACCTTTGGGATGAACTGGAACAATGACTGAGCCAGATCTCATTACCAACACCAGCGTTGGACCTCACTGATGCTGTTGTGGCTGAATGGGAGCAAATCCCTGCAGCTGGTTCAACATCTGGTGGAGAGACTGAGACCAGAAGAGTGGAGGCTGTACATATCAATGTCCATGGTGGTGCAATCGAAGACTCAACTATAATGTGGGTATATTATGAGGGTGTCCAAATACCTTTGGCAAATAGTGTATTTCTTGTAGTTTGGTCTTTAAGGCCTCTCAAAGCTTGCCAGCATGTTCAAGCCTTAGACTTACTGTAGTACCTCTACACACACTGAATCCACTTAAGACAAATAGAATTAAATTTAAAACCTTTAGGGTCACTGAAAGTGACAATGGCAGCCTGTTCATTCTGGATCATGACGATTTTGTCCGGTAGAGTCCACTTCTTCTCAAAGTACAGATCCAACAAGTCTAAAAAAACAGAAACAGAGTTTTCAATCACAAAGACAGAAAACTTAAACGATGAAAAGGCTTTCAACTATCCAGAAACACCTGAGCTACTAGAACTGCTCTGTATAATATGGCAAATGTGATGTAAACCAACACATGATGTGATCATCAACTTGAATGTGAGATCATTGTCAGATTTAAAATGTCGCATGAACATATCTACATTTTCTTCTGGTCTCTGTGGATGAAAGTCGTTCTAAAGAAAACTAGTAACAATGAGTTTGGTGATTTTCCAAACCACTATCCAGCTTTTATTTAAAGTCACTTACAAATGAGGGACAAAACTAAGACTTCAGTGTAGTAGGAGACCTAATAAAGACTAATCGACACTTTGATCCTAGAGAGATTTTGTTGTTGCAGTAAATTTTCAATGCTGTTGAAGGATTTCTTGAGATTTTAAAATCACTATTTTGTGATATCATTATTACTTTGTCATGATTCCTGTGATTTCTTGCCATAAGTTAATTTTCAACCACAGAACTGCAGAAAAATTAATTGTATAATCAAATTTTTACTTACATAATCATTAGTTCATGTGATAGTAAAACAGCAGTTCCTCCTCTTGCAGGCTGCTTTGAGGATTGTGTGACGACAACATGTATTTAATAAACTAGTAATACACCTACACCCTCTACACCCAGACACTCGAGGTCAAACAGTGTGTGAACAGTTTTCGTACCTTTGACCACAGTCGGTTGAAGTCTCTCCACTCGGACGCTCTTTGCTGCCTCCAGCGGTCGAGCAGTCAGTCCCTGTTTCTGCATCTTGCTGCTGGTCTGACTCACAGTGAGGAACTTCTCTGCATCTGCAAAACACTCCACATTACTCCTTTCAGCCTGGAACAGGCTCGTCAGGATGAAACCAGGCTGTTACATGCCTCAGAAACAGATCCACCGTTAAGAGGGAGAAACAGTATCCAGACTGAAGGACGACACATGCAATCAATCTGTAATCGAAGAATAATTTTAGTATGAAACTTCACGACCCAGCTCCTCTTCTTCTGTGTTTTGAAACATCTGTTCACGTCTGTTTGCACGACGTCCACGTGCACATTGCCGTCTGCACGTTCATGTATAGTTCAGAGACAATCACAGATATTTATCGGTATCGGAGTGAATGTTGTCTGATATTTCGCAGTTTTAAAAGAACATATGAAGAAATACATGCTTGGCATCATTTAGAAACTGTGTCATTACACAGTTTGTCCAGCAGAGCGCGCTCCCACTCCACTCTTTACCGTAGTTACAGTATATACAGTAGTATCAGCGGTATCTGTGACAGTCGCATTTGTGAAAAACGCTGCTGGAAAGTTACTAAACAACGACCCCAACAAATAGACCAACAACCTATAACAACCCGTTGTATATAGAATAAGATTATTGCTCAATATTTTCATATTGGAATTTTCTACCCCAAACATCATCAAACCTGCATCAGTCGAGCTCTGGTACAGTTCCCATTTTGTTGTAACAGTGGTTGGTTTATCAAATATACCACATACTTTATTTACATATATTTAGGCCGTATAACACCTCAGCCAAAGGCAGTGGCTCATGACCTAGAGTATTGAACTATTATTGTCTATTATTAAGTATTATTAACTATTATTCTTAATAATATTGAGCTGCTGGACACTTGAATTGCCCCTGGGGGATGAATAAATCTATATATCGGCTTATTATTAGTGAACAATGTTATTAAATTAGTCTCTCATTTCTTTGATATTAGTCAGTACTTTCTTGGTGTTGCCTTCCTTATTACTTCAGGTCAAGTTTTTCCAAATTTGTCCACAATAAAAATAAAAAGGTCAGCTCATGATGTTTTTCAGTTTGGAGTCTTTCACTTTAAACGTGACTGATTTAGTCTCAGACTCTATGTAAAAGAATCTGTCCTGGTGACAGTAACACAGTGTGTCATCCGTTACCTTCAGGCTTGGTGAAGGCGACCACGGCTCTGTTGGATTCCCAGATGATCTCCAGACTGAAGCCGCTCTCGTCCGACCCTGAGACGTTCTCCACCAGCATCATCAGCAGATCCCTGCACATGTTGTCCGACACGTTCTCCAGCACCACCGCAGAACTCTGGACCGACTCCGAGTCTGAGACGAGACAAGTACAAAAACCTGTTTTATCTTCTCTGCATCATTCATTTAGTTATGTGTATTTGTTTTGGATTTTTGACTTTGAAATTGAAAGTTGAAAATTTTACAAAAACTATATTTATCACGTATATAATGCAAAGATTAACAACAAAAAAAGTTGTGTAATTATGTATTTCACAGGTCTGTTACTTCCTGTTAATGCCCAAATATTTTCTTGAAAGATTCCTGGAAAAAGCCATAAAACTTAATATTAATTATGAGGAAAGTTTATTTTGTTGTGCAGAGATTTAAAAGCTGTTGTTGATTTCCTAAGAAAAAAATTGTTCTTTTTAAACCCAAGTTAATTTGCATTAATTATTCATTTGTAATTGAAAAACTTCTCATTGCATTGTATAACTGTGTCAAATTAGACACAAAAATAATAATAACTAAATTTTTTATATATTATATATATTCATGCAAAGATGCAGCATAAACACAGCTCTGATAAAAATGCAATAAAATATAAAATTAAATAATATTCTTCTTTCCAGAAAACTCTATCCTCTGATGAAGGACAAGCAATGTGGCTGAAAACTCTGGAAAAAACGAGTAAGTGGAACTTGTTATTATTTTTATTATTATTAATCTTTTTTTTTTTTAAATTCCTGGAGAAATTGTTGAAAAAAAATGCAGTTATAACTACTTAGTTATAACTTACTTACTAGTTTTAAGAAACAAGTGAAAAACTATTTTTATGATTTTAATTAACTACTTACTTTGCTTTTACTTGATACATTTTTTATTTCTTTTATACCTTTTTATATATATTTTTTAAGTTTTTTATATTATTTTATTGCCCTTTTATTTATTATATTGTCCCTTATGTCTGTTGCTGTTACTTGTTTTTGATTTTATTTTCTTCTGTAAAGCACTTTGAGCTGCAACTATGTATGAAAGGTGCTATACAAAATAAGTTTTTTATTATTATTATTATTATTATTACTGTGTATTCTTTATTTTCAAACACAGTGTGTTTTTACCCTGTGTGTTCGCTGCAGCAGCTCCAGCTCCATGTTCGACCTCCGACCTCTGAGTCTTTGAGTCCGTGGTTGTATCTGAAGAACAAGAGAATCAGGTTTGTCCAGTTCAAATTATTTATCTGCAACATGAACACAACTAAACAAGACGTGATCATCTGAGGAGAAATAAACTATCACCATGACGATAACACGTGTCATTCAAACCAAAAAAGAGCCAAACATTAAATTTAATTTTGTAGAATCTACATTGTTTTTAAATAAATATTTCTATTTTGTAAAATAATGTAAGGACAAGTTGCTTTTGATGAGTTTGTTCGGTAAAACCTCGACTGCATCAGCTCCTGACAGGACGCACATGAACCCTGGTGATACTGAACACGCCCCAACAAACGCTTATTTCCTTGACAAAAACTACAGAAATGAAACAATATATTTGTGAGGTGTTTTCAAAGATTAATGTTTTCAGACGAAACCGATGAGCTCAGAGCCACAGACAGGAAACCAGGAAGTGTTGAGAGTCAGACTAACTTCCTGTTGGTTGACAGTCTTGACAATAAGAAAAATACAGGATAACACCTGACTGATCATTTACATCAGTATGACGTTAAAAAGACAGCGGCCATAAAACCCTGAACATGGAAGAAGAAGAAAAAGTTCAGAGGTGAGTTTTACCTGAGACGTCGTCGCTGTTCGTCGCGCTCTAAGGAGACAAGAACAGTAATGATTCAGTCACACAGAATGAAAACATGAAGAGGAATAAACATCTGTTTAACATGCAGTCTTTAAAATAAATCAAAACAAGCTTGAAACTTTAACTCCTTTAATGAACTAAAATAAACCAAAAACACAGGTATGGCCCTTTAAATGCAGCTATTTTATCGTGTGCAGCTGGTGGATAAAAGCTTTGACACCATCGAGAACAAACTCACAACAACCACATTTGTACGAATAACAAAATACAATAAAATGTGTTAATAAACAAAGTCAGTATCAGGTTTTCCAGGTTCTGTGAAAACAAGAATGACTGTCTGGTATGTGATGACTTATAAAATACATAAAGGATATTTTTACTGCTGCTCAGTCAGTAAATGTTTCACAGCTCTCCATAAAACTGACCTCAGTGCAGTTCAGTGAATTTTAGCTCCGTTTTAACAAATCAGCTGATGTTCATGATCTGACCTTTATAAACTGGAGTTGATTTAAACTCAGCTTTATTTTACAACTTCAAAATGTGTCCGAAGATGTTTGAAATATTTTCATTTGACTGAATGTTTCATCCATAAAAAGCTAATAATAATAAGAGACTCGGTTTAAACATCATTTCACTTAAATTAGGACATAAAACAGGATCAGACAATATGAGAGACTTTGGTTTGACAGATGTTGACAATAAGATCAGTAGGAAGAGCTGCTGCCTCAACATGTGACCTCCATGTTGCTTTTATTGTCTTATGAACCTCATGTGGATCCACGCCCTGAAACCACAGAAGAAGAACACGGACTCCAGGCCAAACCTCCTGCTGCCGTCACACGTTCAGGAATTTATAACATGTTGATCACAGAAGTGGAAACTTGTGATGTCATAACAGGAGCAGGAGGCTCCACCCCCTCCCGCCCAGTGGTGGAGGAAGCATTCAGACCAGTGAACACTGTAAAAACACCGACCTGATTCTCTGATCGGATCATTGATCCTCAGTCATTTTACTGTTGTAGCTGCTTCAACTAAGTCATATACACTTTATTTAGTGCACTGGTACCCAACCTAAGGGTCGGGCCCCTCCACAGGGCCACCAGATAAAGAAAGAGAGAGAAATCAAAGTTCTGATTCACTGATCTGGATTCAGTTTCTGAGCTTTAACCACTCAAATTTTGAAATTTTTTCAAACACAACTTTTTAGGTTTAAAATAAGTTCAAGTGTTAAGATATTTTACTGAAGTAAAGTATCATTATCACAATTTAAATAAAAAAATATTCTGTAACAAATAACCAGTCCTGAATTCAAAATGTTATTTCAGTATAAAAGTCCTGTATAAAAGTCGTCACCTCAGATCTCAGACATCTGAAATGTGACACAACTAGATCCTGATTTGTATAAAGTCACAACCAGAACATTGTATTTTATCAGCATTTATACCTGTTTTTGTTTTATACGTAAAAATCATCAGTAACTTTAAGTATCACTAACAGAAACCAGCGATACTCAAGTGAAGAACAAGAACCTCCAAACGAAGGAAACTACATCTCAACATGTTTACAGTAAACATTACAACACAGAGAAACTACAGCCACAAGTGAGTTTTACCGCATTAAATGAATTAATTAATAAAACAAATATGGGATCAAAAAAAGTAGAGTGGGCGGGGCTTGGTGACTGCTTTGTTGTGACATCACAAAGTTCCAGAAGTCCTGACGGCTGGTTTTAAGGCTCAGTTTCTGAATACAGGCTGTGTGCATTTCTCTGTGGACTGAGGCTTTGATACTTTCACAGTATTAATATAGAAGCTAGAGCTGATCTATAATCTATAATCACACTACACATGGACACAGACCTTTACACTGGAGGAGCTTTAAAGGAAACGGATCAGTGAGGTTCACTGTGTTAAAGTGGAATAAACACTAAATGAAAACAGCGGTGGAATCAGAGGTATCAGTGTTAATCTGAACAAACAACATGTTGATGGTTTAAATGAAAACTCGACTTACTGTAGCAGAAAGCAGCCGTAACCTGATGGTTTGATTCTCCACGTTGATTTCATGGTTCTCCCTGGCGAGGACTCGCTGTCTCACTGCAACCAGAGCCAACAACAGAGTCCTGCTTCATTTCCCAGCAGCTACCAACATGTGACACCTCAGAGAATCTGAGTCAAACCCTGAAAGAACAGGAAACACCCGGCACACTGCCGACCACTCTGCTCACTTCAGACATTAATCCACTTTTTTAATGGAAACACTGGCCGGCAGGTGTTGTTGGCTGTTACCATGGAAACACATCTTTTTTTTTTTTACGTTTAAATCAAGTCCAAGAATTCAGATATTTAATGAAGTAAAAGTAATAGTTTCACAATTTAAATAAAAACAAATATTCCCTTACAAATAAAAGTCCTCACTGTGCAGCAACCTGGGCCCTCGTCAGTTTACGTTACTGAATTATTATTATTGATACGTTAACATTTAAGCAGCGTATTAATATTACTGTTGGCTGCAGTGGAGATAACTTTACTCATTTTAAATACGTGTTGGGTGATTTAAAATATAAAGTTTTTAAACTCAGCAACTACAGCTGTCTGTAAAGTAGAATAAAATTAATATATTACAGTATAATAAAAGTAGTTAAAATTATACCTGGGTAAAGTATTTAAGTAAATGTACTTAGTTATTTTCCACCTGTGATTTCAGACTCATTTAAATTGAAATGTGTAAAAGCAGCATCTGGTTTAACGCTCATTATTATATTACATGTGTTTTTTCTTACTTCAGTTCTTAAATAAAAGAAACGCATAAAATTTCAACAAAATCTTTTTATTAATTATGATTATTATTATAAAAATTAATTTAAAAAAAACAAAACAAAAACAAATACATAAATTAAAAAAGGGACAAATATATAATTTAGGTGACCTGCGCTTCTTGTTTGTCAACAGTCTGAGAGACTCAAAGTAAAGAGATCAATTATCTGTCAATACACCTGATTGACCTGCTGTGACATCACCAAGCAGGAAGAGGGGGGTGAGTGGTGGCTGGAGAGGCGCAGTGCATGCTGGGAAGTCAGATGACATGTCTCAGTGTTTATTAACTCTAATTGCCTGATAGATCTGTTTGATGCGGATGTGTAAGATTTAAAAACTTGTGGCTAATAGCTGATAATTCAACAGATCAATAGCCTCAATGTGTTTCACGAGCTGACACGTGACGTCTTACCTGTCCGATGACGGTTTAAAGTCAGTTTCTACATTAATCAGAGCTGGAAAGTTCAAAGTGAAGATTAAAGATTAATTTAATGAGTTTAACTGGATACAAATATGAATCTTTGCGTCTTTGTTCGGTGGTTAAATGTTGTTTTCTGATATTTTTTTACAGTGTAGATTTTCAGACTGTGTCGCAGTGAGACTCGGGCCTGTCTGTTGTTTCTGCAGGAAAGTGTTTAGACTCTTCTGTCGGACTGTCTGGACCCTTGAACCCGGTCCGACAGAGACCCGGTCCAGGTCCAGGTCCAGGTGCTCTGCGGTGAAACGTGCCGGAGACTCACCTTCCTCTGATCGGAAGAACACGGCGGCTCTCGCGGCTCCGTCCTCCACCTCCACCCGGCAGTCTCCTCCGCTCGACTTCTTCTTGCTCTGGAAGTAAAGCTGCAGCTTGTTCTTCAGGGTTTTGGGCTGAACCGGACTCCAGTCCCCCTCCACGGTCACCGGCCCCGGACTGTCGGACCCGTCCATCCCGCCGTCAGGTACCAACACGAAGACGGACTGAGGACGAGGACGGAGGCTCCGGATTCACTTCGTGCTTTCACTTTCGTTTCTTCACCAAACGAGGGAAAAATAGAAGCAAGTTCAGGAGCTGAGTCACCGAGGGAGGAGGATACTGACATACAGACCCAATCATCTCTTTATCTGGGCAACTTTATTTATATAATGATTCTTTATAGTAATAATAACCGGTTTATTATCATGTCAAGTGAAAAATAGAACAATGTAGATACTGAGTTTAGTGAAGAGACGCTCCTTGTGTTTCTCTGTTACTCAGAGACCATCCAAACTTTTATATATTAAACTGAGATCTGTCTGCTAATTAGCTTTAGCATTAACAGATGATTACACATGAGGGATCATTCTCTATTAAAACAACGTCACGCGCAGTTCAACCGGCGCCATTTTAGTCAACAGTAATAAACAACAACAGATTATGAATTTTATTTATTTTATCATTTGTTGGTCTACACCAACACAAATAGTTCCGCCACTTGAGTATGCTGGACTGTTGCTTAGCAACACATAAACATTTTCCTGACCTGATGGCGTCATATGAGCGCACCTGGAGGTGTCCTCTGACGACCAGACATCATTTGATTCAAATGTTATTTCTGGAAATATTTTCATCTTTGTTTGTTACAATCTCAGATCGATAACGACCGTTAATGTGACGCCAGTTAACGGTTAATAAAACACCTGTGAAGCGGAGTGATACATGTAGTTAAAAGTCCCAGTGTGGAGTGACTCTCGTCCAATCAGATCGCTTGGTCAGAACGAACTATTCATTTAAGTGAATGGAGGAATTCAGATGTTGCAACATTAAAAATATATAAAATTTCTCTGATGAACTTTTCCTTTCTGCCTCATTAAGCCCAGTGTTCTGAAAGATGCACTGCTGCTTTACAATATGATTATAATAGTATTGATTTATGTGATCATATTTATCAAACAACAGTTATTGAGTTTCGTATGGCACAGAACATAGGTCTTCACCTTGAGTTAAAATACACACAATTGTTTATTTTATTGCTTATAATAAAAAAGAATAGGCAAATATATTATAAGACAATGAGAGACTGACAAAATAATTCACAAAATAACTAGTTTGTATTTTCTGTGTCACTGAGCAATTATTGTTGCATCTGTTGTTGCTATGAGACAAAATTAGCTGCATGTTTTACCTATTTTGAACTAAAAACAACATATATTAGCTAAACACACCTTGACACATGTTAACCATGTCACTCAGAAGTCAACACAACAAGGATTCAAACTCTGGACGTTTTGATTGATCCGGACCATCAGGACAGTTTGAGCAGTAACAGCTTCAGTCAAAGAATGAACATGAAATTTCAACAAACTAAACAAATAATCACATTTACAGGTAATTGATATAAAAACTAAAATGATAAATGATCATTAAAAGTGTCAGTTCAAAGCTTTTATTTCATTATTACAACTTACAAGGATAAAATACTTAGACTCAAAATGTACTTTACTTTATTCTATCTAATGTGACATAAACAATATCAATAAACCCTGTTGGACAGAGCGACAGCGCCACCCAGCGTCAATACTATATATGTCAATACTACATGAGCTGTTTCTCTCAAAATGATGATTTTATAAAAGTGGAAAAACATTTAGTCTTTTTTAAAGCACTTTTCTGAAACTGCCTCTAAACACCAATCAACAATGATTTGATTCATTTCCTGTCAATAAACTAATGGATTAATCAACTGATTCAGCTCCACCTGCCGAGTTTAAAAACAATAATAATAATTCATACATATATGATTTATAAGAATGTAAACATGGATTAATTAAGACCATGTGATGTGATAGAAATGGCAACTGCTTTCTACAGTAGTAAGAAAGAGAAGAAAACACGATCTGTTTCACTGAGTATTTATTTTATTGACTTTAAATGAGATAAGTTTTATAGAGACATAGAGACATTATAAAACATCAGCAGATTATTTAAGATCTCACAATATCAGATTTTAACTGACGACATAATCACAATATCTATGGAGAAAGAATTCATCTTTAACTTTGTGTTTTGTCTCTTTCTCGTCAGGTGAATCAGACTCAGATCCGAGTGTCGGAGGTGGAGAGAGAGTCTGTAACCATGACAACAGTTACACCGAGTGGCTCGTGAAAAGGTGACAAGATGACGTGATAAACAACAGAACCACGAGGCCAAACATCTGCCGTCATGATGTCATTAACACATTATCAATATTTCATTTTTAAATATCATCGTCAGCACTGACGTGGAGGTGACGTGTCATCAGACTGTTCTGTCCACGGCGATGAACAATAAAGTTTTTAGAGGCATCAGGCTTCAGCGGCCGGTTTGTCTTCACCTGCAGAGAAACATGGAGAGAGTCACGTGTCAGGATCTTCGCGCTCAGAAGAAACAAGAGGAGAGCTGGTGTGAAAATGAGCCAGCAGGGGGCGCAACGTCCACACAGCTGACAGGAGAGGATCAGAGGATAAGCCCCCCCCCCCCCCCCCCCCCCCCAGGCCTTCCTGCTTCCGGTTTGTAGACAACATGATGATACTGGATCTGATCTGATGAAAGCACATTCTGAATTTATT
>NW_019522674.1:54164-58260 GCF_002814215.2 Seriola lalandi dorsalis
TTTGTATCTGGTTCATTGAGTCTGAAGAAAAACCAAAGTTTCAAACCGACAGTCGGTCGTTTCGTGGTGAGTTATGACGCTGTGATTTAGGTGCAGGTTCACCATGACGACAGCACAGTGACGATGAGTGTGTTTCTCTGTGTTTTTCTTACCACATGACATCACAGCAGTGTCGTTGAGACAGGCGTAGATGACCTCTCCCTCTGTTTAAACACACACAGGTCAGAGTGCAAGAAATGACTTCATCATCATCCTCATCATCATCATCATCATCATCATCATCGTTTACTGGTCAGTGTTTATTTTACAGGTCGATTATGGAGGACCAGGGACGTCACAGGAAAATTAATTTCATATTTTAATAGACATTAAAAACAGGAATTGTAAAAAGAATTTATAAATGAACGATTAATCCATCGATCAATACTTCAGATTTAAAAACGGATTTACAAAAACAACATAAAACTCTCATTAGATAAAACATTTATAAAAACATTTATTTATTCATGAATAAATAATAGAATTTGAAAAACTATTTCTAAATATTATAGAAATAAAAAAAATATAAATTATCTTCCATTATTGAGTCTTAAACTTAGTTTCAGGTTTATTGTCATGTGCTTGATAAAAGTGAAAACATTCAAAATAATCAGTATTTAAATAGTAATTATAAAAGTCTGAAGTATAATGAATATAAAAAGTATTTACCTGAAGAAAATAATAATAGTGATAGAAGTTAAAGAGATGAGTTAGGGTTTAATCGTTGCAGTATTAATTAAAATGAGTAACAACACATTTTACATGCAGCCCGTCATCACTGTGACTCACCAGCAGCACGAGTGAAATACCAAGATGCAGCCAGCACTGAAAACACAACACCAGCTCGTGTCACTTCAAACATGTATTTCACTAAGTCAGGACGAAAACTGTGTCACAAACAATTATTACCAACAATAAAGTGAAGGAAGTGACAGCTGCCAGGAAGGTGAATGAAACATCTTCACTCACAAATTATAAAATAAAATCATCAATTTTTTAAATTAATAAATGAGACGTTATGAAGGTCTGAATATCTGATGTCATAATGTAAAACCTCCACAGTTAAAAAGATGAATGTCAAATCAAGCTTGTATCATCATCATCATCATCATCATCATCTTCATTAAATCAAAGAGAAAATTGTTTAAAATTTCAGGTTTGATGAGTCAGTGAAGGAACAAGTTACAGCTCCGTCATCAGCAAATGAAAAATGATCTTAACATCATAATCCACAATATTCATGTGTCCCACTGCGGGACGGCGTCCAGGGAGTAAATCTGCATTCTGACATTTATAAATTACTGTATTACAACATCCAACCGATCCAAAACAGTTATTACACCATATGTGTTTGTATTTCAGAAGAAATCTGCCAGGAGAGTCAAAGCGTCTCCAAACAGCAGATACTCACAGCCGAAGGCGACCAGCCTCAGTGGGACCATGTTGGCGTCTCTCAGCCTCCTGTCGTGTCTTCCACCTGCAGACGGTCTGACAGTGAGCGCGGCATCTGGACGTCCAGGTATTTATGTGTCCGTCCTGACGGCAGACATGCAGACGCCTGTCCCCCGCCGCCGCAGGCATGCGGGGGCCTCCTGCCCCAGATGTGATGAACATGTAAAACCCTGCGGAGCTGCAGGAGAGAGATCTATAAAGCCACAGGTTTCAGGACCTTTAACTCTTTAAATCCCAGCTGCTCCTCATTCTCCTCCATATTTCTCATTAAGAAGCTCAAAACTTAAAAGCAAAAACATCTGGATGTGTTAAAGCAGGGCTGGAAACTGTGTCGGCTAACAGGCCCACATTTACCAAATGTGCATGTTTTGAAGAACCTATGGCCTTTTTTACACCACAGTACATATACAGCTCCATATAGGGACTTTAATCTCTGTGACAGACTCAGTGGTTTTTCTGCACAAACACCGAAACCTTACTCCTGAAATCCAGCTGCCTGCTGATGATGTGAAGCTCTCACAGTGGCCTGGATCCAGCACCAATTCAAAAAGGTCTGGTTCTGTTCACACTGACGCCGGAAGCCTGAGTTGGAAAAGAACTGAGCCAATCAGAGCTTTACAGGCAGGAAGACTGAAGACGTCAACTTCTTTTACCAGAGAGAAAAATAAAGAAAGGAAAATGAGGATGAGGTGTTTGCAGCTGTGCAGGTCGTTGTCAGTCAATAACAAGATTTAAACTGATGCATTTCTTTGACCCACGTGACAAACGTTAAAGTGATAAGTTCAGGTTTTGTGACGTGGGGTTCAGGTCAGTGTTTGACCTGCAGTAGATTCAGATCAGCTCCCAGCAGCAGCAGCTGAGTGATGAGCTGCTGAGGACGAGGACATCTGCAACTTTAAAAACATGTCCACAGGAAAAAGCTAATATCAGTTTAAGTGCAGGTTTATCTCGCTGTCAAACAGCCCTTTACTTTGGAAACACAGTTCGTGAACAGTTAAATTATCATATGACTCCACAGATCAGCTGTTTGAGTCGGACAGAGACGACTGTAAATACAGGGCAAACACACCAAATAGAACTGACTTTTTGGGTAAAACACAGGTGTGAATGTTCTGTGTTTCCACTGGCTGATGTTATATGAATAAAGCTGCGTTTTCTCCTCTCGCGACATCGTTCAAATTAAAAGTGACGACAGATTTCCAACACCTGCCTCTCGGTCGGATCCGGCTCCTTCGGGCCTGAATCGTGTTTCTATTTCAATTTGTTCAATCGTCTGAAAAAAACCACCTCACAACATTTGAGAGTTTATTTTTAATTTCACAGATTTAAACAGGTGAATGGAAACGCACCTTCTGACTCGATGTCAACAACAACAAAGTGGCTGCTTCACTGAGGTAGGACTGATGACGGGCCCTTTGTATCGTGTTAGAGAAAAGCGAATAGGGGTTCGTATTTACGTTGTTTGATTGCACGACCAGTGAAAGACCGCTCACCTCCAGTCGAAGACAGAGCCAACAGCATGTATGAGGTTTTTTTCTTGTATTTGCTGAAAATGTCCCAACATGCATCAGCAGCCAGTCCAGGTGGTCGCCTCAGGCTCATAAATACCACAGTCCACTGCGGCAGGTCATAACTGAGCAACAGGAGGTCAACATCATTATAATCTTACACAAGTGACAAGAGCTTTTAACTGACAGGCTGCTTCAAATGTTCATTCTAATGTTTTAATGACGCATGTCGAGTTCAGACTTGAGAAGAGAAACTCGACTCGTGAACATGAAGATTGGAGTCAGACTCGTCTTTGTGTCTCTCATTTAACGTGTGTTTTTTCCTTTTTCCCTTCAGTTATTGAACCTTGTTTGATTTTTATTCTATTGTTATATAGATATACAGAGTTTCAGTCAAAAGTTTACATAAAGCTGTAAGACACATTAATGAAGTTGAGATCGCCTCTTTACTTCCCGTCAGTTGTTGTGTTTTACTTCCTGTCATTATTAACTTCTCTTGTGCCTCGATAACAGGGGCTGATTTTCATCAGCGACCCCCTCACCCCCTCTCCACCTCCCCACACAGGGGAGCAGGAGCTTAAATCAACCATGATCCACCACATCTTAACTCAAGTGTTTGTCTTTTATTGTCTTTGAAAGGTTTCCACACTGTGAAAACAGAAGGAGGAGCTCATGTACAGAGCAGCACATTAGTTTCCATTCATCTGGCTGTGGAGAAGGGAGACTGCATGGACATCCTTAGTTCTCTAATGTGCTGTGATGATGATGATGATGATGATGATGATGATGATGATGATGATGATGATGATGATGATGATGGTAGAAAACCTCCCAGTTCATCTTCCTCTGAGGAAATGACAGACCAACTGCTGATGAGTTTGTTTATTATTCTGTCTTCAGTATTCACAGGTTCAGTTTCTTACCTGCAGCTTCACTTCTGCTGTTGTTGACAGGTGATGGTAGCAACACTTTTAAGATCAGAATTTATAAATATTAAACTGTGATTAAGTGATGGATCATCTCGAGCACTGTCACCACCTCCACAGGTGAAAGTATTTACCAGTTAACATCAGCATGTTTTTTGATCCTTCATTGTC
>NW_019522674.1:58455-68802 GCF_002814215.2 Seriola lalandi dorsalis
CAGCAACAGAATCTTTAGTAACAAGTATAATCATTATTCATCATGAGTCCTAATGTGTGAGACAGTTAATATTTATTTGCTCCAGTAACAATCTCCCTCTAAATAAGTGATGCTGTTGGAACAGCTCACTGATATTAACTATAATGGCTGAGGACTATGAAATATGAATCTAATGTTTTAAACTATTGACAGTTTGTTACAGCTGCAGTGGAGTCCAAACGTCATGTGACTGTATGTCTGACACGGGGCAGAGAGTGTAATACGTCAGTGAGGGTGTAGGGAACCAGGAAGAGCACAGCTGATCAGACTGAACAATGTTATGGCCACAAGTGTTACATTAAAAAATACAATATTATCATATAAGACACTGTGTTTATGTTTGGGAAGAGAAGATCTTCATGTGTGGACGCTGCAGGTGGAGGTGGTGCAGCGCCTCCATCATCGCTGCAAGAGGTTGTAGGTGTCCCCAAAGATCCAGACCTTGGCTGGATGGAAAAAAAACATAATAGAGAGAAATCATATCAATATCATATTGTAGAGTTTAGAGAAAAAGACAAAAGAAGCAGCTCTCTGATTAGATGATCACAGATATCTGAAAATACATTATTCCCTCAGCTTAGTTGTAATAAACAGTCTGCTGAACCGTTTTACATTAAATAATAAAATAGAAACTAATACTCAGTTTGGAGTCATTGTGCAGGTGCACATGTCATGATGGTTCTCAGCTCTCAGTGATGTTCTTTATTCTGACAGAGACAGAATCATTCCAGCAGATGTTTTGACTCCTGTCATCAATAATGACCTTGCATCCTGACAGATTGTGCTGGAGGCTAGCCCTGGTGGTACTGCACAGCGGACAGCCTACCTCACTCCCGAACCACTGAGTAAGGTTCCGGGGACATGGGAGGGTGTCGTATACTGCTCTGATCAGGAAACTCAGCCTGCCTTGCAGTGTCCTCCAGATGTCTGTCCAGCTGATGCGTCTCTGCACAGGAGCCTCCCATCTCGTCCAGGCTCCTTGACTGCCCTGAGATATAGCCTTTATGTGGAAGCGCTCCTGCTCCACTCTGGTGACCTCGTCCACCACCATGGTCTTCCGCTGTCTCTTGGTGGCTTTGGACCAGAACTGTTGAGGAGCAGTCCACCCTAGGCCCGAGCGACCTGCCTGGGTTGCCCCCATCACCTGTTTGTGTTGCAGGCTGGAGATGGCATTCTCTACCTCACCAGGCGCTTTCCACTTGCAGTACACAGTGTACTGCCTCTGGTGGTCTTGTCTTGGGGCACTCCTTTCCTTATTGAGAGACTTCTTGATTTTGCTGCCTTTACCTTCATTCTTGCCCATGAGATCAGTTCATCAAACCGCTTAAGGAGTCGCGTTGTACATGGCGCCGTCTGAAGGATGGTCGTGCCGTCGTCCATGTAGCTTCTTAGCGGTGGGAGCCTCTCCCCTGATGGTAGCCTGATACCTCCAACAACCTGCCTGGCCCCTCTGAGGATGACTTTGAAGGCTGTCACAAACAGGATGGGGGAGATGGCACATCCCATGGCGATTCCTCGCTCCAGCCGATGCCATCCAGTTGTGCAGCCTTCCAGGGGGAAGCACATGTGCAGATTGTCAAAGTATCTGGCGATGATGTATGAACTGTATGGTTGGTGGGTTTGGGTGTGGGACATGTCCCGGGGAACCGAGCGGACTGGCTCGCCTGTTGTCGCTGTACTGGCTCTTCTCCAGCTCCTCTTTGGAAGTGTTGACAAGCTGCTCGATGACCATCCCCTTCCTCCCTTTCCCTGGGGCTGTGGGCGGCTTCTTCAGAAATGTTGGCCTACTGAAGAGTATGTTCATGTATGTGCACTCAATACTTAGTCGGGGCTCCTTTTGCATGAATTACTGCATCAATGCAGCGTGGCATGGAGGCGATCAATCTGTGGCACTGCTGAGGTGTTATGAGAGCCCAGGTTTCTTTGATAGCAGCCTTCAGCTCGTCTGCATTGTTGGGTCTGGTGTCTCTCATCTTCCTCTCGACAAAATACCCCATAGATTCTCTATGGGGTTCAGGTCAGGCGAGTTTGCTGGCCAATCAAGCACAGTGATACCATGGCCATTAAACTAGGTATTAGTACTTTTGTCAGTGTGGGCAGGTGCCAAGTCCTGCTGGAAAATAAAATCAGCATCTCCATAAAGCTTGTCAGCAGAAGCAAACATGAAGTGCTCTGGAAACTTAATGCTGCACTTCAAGCAACTTGGATTCTGTGCCTCTCCATTCTTCCTCCAGACTCTGGGACCTTGATTTCCAAATGAAATGCATTTACTTTCATCTGAAAAGAGGACTTTGGACCACTGAGCAACAGTCCAATCCTTTTTCTCCTTAGCCCAGGTAAGACGCTTCTGACATTGTGTCTGGTTCAGGAGTGGCTTGACACGAGGAATGCGACAGTTGTAGCCCATGTCCTGGATACGTCTGTGCGTGGTGGCTCTTGATGCACTGACTCCAGCCTCAGTCCACTCCTTTTGAATCTCCCCCCAAATTGCTTGTGCACCTTTTTTTACCACACCTTTTCCTTCCACTCAACTTTCTATGAATATGCTTGGACACAGCACTCTGTGAACAGCCAGCTTCTTTAGCAATGACCTTTTGTGGCTTACCCTCCTTGTGGAGGGTATCAATGACTGTCTCCTGGACAACTGTCAAGACAGCAGTGTTCCCCATGATTGTGAAGCCTACTGAACCAGACTGAGAGACCACTGAAAGGCTCAGGAAACCTTTGCAGGAGTTTTGAGTTAATTAGCTGATTAGACTGTGACACCGTGAGTCTACAATGTTGAACTTTTTCACAATATTCGAATTTTCGGAGATACTGAATTTGGGGTTTTCATTAGCTGTAAGCCACAATCATCAAAATTAAAAGAAATAAACGGCTGAAATATTTACACTCTGTGTGTCATGAATCTATATAATATATGAGTTTCACTTTTTGAATTGAATTACTGAAATAAATGAACTTTTCCATGATATTCTAATTTATTGAGATGCACCTGTAAGTGTGAAAGTACAACACTAATGATGAGAAAGTAAACTTGTCAAAAGTTGGACTGTTACTGGATTTCTTTCATTTCATGGACCACTCATATTACATTCAGCCTGTGTGTACTTGTCGTGAGTTAACTGATCTGTTTATCTGTATGTCACAGGGTGACTCTCCTCATGACGTTATTCTCTCCAATCAGGTTCCCTGTTTTCTCCTGACACACCTTCTGTGCAGTCGCTCAGCTCTCAGTGAGTCAGTCAAGGTTGTGAAATCTCCACTTTCCATTATTGGGGGGAAAATGACGCAGTAACAATTTCTGGTGAGTACACCCAAGATATACACAAGACAAATACAAATTCAACATGATGAGTTTAGAAACAGCTGAATAGTTTGATGCAGTACGGTTAAACAGTCCTCAATGTTCAGTTTTTGTTGCAATGAATACTTGTTGACTTTATTCTGTGTCTGTACTTCATGGTGCCAGTGTGAGTGTATAAGAAACACCTGACATTAAAGTGCTACAACATAATGACAAACTACAGACTCGAATCAACACATTTGTGTCGGCTGTGGCTCAGGAGTTAGAGCGGGCCGTCCACTAATCAGAAGGTCGGTGGTTTGATCTTCCTGTTAAACTTCTGGAAGTGTCTTTGACCAAGACACTGAACCACTGTGATGTTCCAGTGTATGAATGTCTGTGTGTGAATGTGGCTTGTAGTGTAAAGCACCTGAGTGGTTGATAAGACTAGAAAAGCTCTTCATAACTTTAATCTATTTACATTAATTGTTAAAGAGATACAGGACTATTGGGTTTCTATACTGTATGTCTGGTCTTCACTGTTTGTTTTACCATCTGATTTTAAACAATCTTTGTGTGGGTCTTGACCATCGAGGCCTGGTCATCAGATGGACCAGGCACAGACGATTTAAATACCACCATAACCTTCAACATCTTCTCACTTTTAAATAAAACTCTACTGTGGACCAAATGTTCAAGATAACAGCATTAACCTCATGTATGTGCAGAAAGGAATCAGTTTTAAAGAAGCCGTTTTCTATTCTCTACTTAGGTTATTCAACAAAATTTAAAGATAAGAGAATCACTTTATCAGGGTCCAGAGTCCAAAATAAAAGCCAATAAGGAAGCAAAATCCTCACAAGGTTAAGAAACAGTGATAAGAACTCTAATATAACTTTACTGATTATGTTCTTTGTAGTCCAACTATTTCATTACAGAACTGGACAGTAACTTTTTAGTTCAGGGTGAGATTGCTAAAGAAAGGTTAAAGTATTGATAAGAAGCTGAATGAGGAACACCTAAGTACTGTCCAGGTGTACCAGCTACTGAACCTCCTACTCTGGCTCAGTCGTCACCTGCTGAAGAATGTAATCGCACTGCAGAGTGAATATAAAGTGTGAAACTGAATGTGAAGCAGGACAGAGGTGGAAAAGTCTCAGACAATTTGATTTCTACACTTCCTAATGTTCGTAACATATATTTATCTTGTATATATCTCTCCTGGCCTTTAAATAACACATTTTAATTCAACAAGCATTAAGAGATTTTTTAAATTTGTAATTTGCTTTGTGTTTCAGCTCTAGTTGAACCTCTCTCCTGAGGAGTGACAGTATGGCTGAAGCTTCTGGTGAGTCGGGTTTATTTTACAAATATGATAATAAGTTTGCAACCCTGGACATGATCCAGCTAAACTTGGCAGCAACAGACACGCGTCAATAAAACAGACCTTTCACCTGAAGTTTAACAGTAAATTGAACCTTTGAACAAGACAAACATTTCATGTTGGGATGTTCATCACCCACTGACTCCAAAGTATAAAATAATATTCTGACACTGATGTGGCCTTTTACAACATTCATATTAAGTTCAGATCTTGATCCACATTGTGGTTTAGCTTTTTGCAAAATACTACAGTAAATACTAAACTATTTTATTAATTGCTTTAATGAATGACTTTGTTCCTCTGTCTGTCTTTACAGGCACAGATGTGTCCCTGAAGCGCAGCAGCAGCTATGAATTCCTGCCACCTTACAGTGAGTTTCAGCTCAACTGAGTCTGAATTTCTCTGGTGTTTAATAGGACCTCAGTCTTTATTCATCAAGCATCTCAAATAACTTCTAATAATCACACTGAAAGTTCTGGTGTTGGATAAAGACTTGTTTGGAGGCACCTGTGAGGGTCTTGTGTGGTGGTATCCCACCCACTCATCAGTGATGAGGTGTTCTAACTGTCTGGCTGCCTGACTTTCTCCTCTTAGCTTAAAAACAGGGAGAAGATTGTCTGACTCATCTGTTCACAGACTCTGTTGTCCTGGGGATTGTAGTTTCTGGGTGATGGTACCATATGAATACTTTGCCCATCACACTTGATCTTCGTCTTGGAACGGATTAATATTGAATATTATAAAATCCAAAATGCTCCTAAATGTTTTCCTTCATTAGAAATAAAGTCTAGATGAACTAGCATGTGCACAGACTAAGGCTGTAACTTTAACAAATGTTTGGGAAAAAGTTAATGTTCGAACTGTAATGACCTGTTTGAATTTAAATTTCCAGCCTATAAGCACAGATGGTTTGAAGCAGTTTACCTTGTGATCCAACAGAGGGCGCTCTAAACATTCACTAACAGCTGGACCTGTGACCTCATGACCTTTCAGTAAACTAAGCAGCTAGTAATGTTGTGTTATTTGCTGTAAAAATGGAGGAAACGTCAAGTACAACCTTATCTGACCGCCTGTTATTCTGCACACCTGATTTACATGTAAGGATATGTGGGGTGTGTGCATGTTGTAATTCATTTGAATGAATTGTGTATTATCATTCTTAAAGACTGACGTGATGTGCATTATTTTAGGATTCAAGTTTTTCACGTCTGATGTAAAAAAAGTGAACAAAAGCTGCAATAAATGGAAATATTGAACTGCAATACTTTTGACATTGTAATAATTAAAAATCACAATACGTGTCGAATTGACACCCAAGTATTGAAGTGTAGTGTGTAATTTATATTAAGTGTCATATAACGAGATGTGCATATCGTCCCAGCCCTAACAAATACATTATATTCTATAATTTACACATTTTACAGGTCACTGACCTCTGGTTTGAGTTCATCTTCTTGACTTAAATGTACATGTAGCTGACTTTTGTTTTGTCTTTCAGTGTCTGAGCTGAGGGTTGTTCTGCTGGGGAACAGCTGGTCAGAGAGAAGTTCAGTGGGAAACTTCATACTGGGAGAGACTGAGTTCAACAAAGCACCTGAATGCTGTGTGAGAATCAGTGGACCAGTGGAGGGGAAGAAAATAGTTCTCATCAACACCCCAGATCTGCTGGATCCCAACATCACTGAACACAAACTGACAGAGTTTATACAAGACTGTGTGAATGTCTCTGATCCTGGACCTCATGTGTTCCTGCTGGTTCTACAGCCTGAAGACTTCACTGAGGAACACAGACTGAGGCTCTGCAGAGTCCTTCAAAATTACAGTGATCGATCATTTGATCATTCACTGGTTCTGATATCAACACCCACAGGGAAGAGTTCAGGTTTGATGGAAAACTCACCATTAAAAGACATGATCATAAAATGTAGATACAGATGCCTGAAGCAGAAGAACCTGGACCGTGCAGAACTGTTAACACGTTTGGGTCAAACTGCAAAGGAGAACAATGGAGAACATGTTTGTCATGAAAGATTTGAGGAATCAGTGGAAACTTTACCAGGTGATCATCAGATCCCAAAACAACAGAGAACAGCAACTCCTATCACAGATGCTGTTAAAGCTGCTGGTGAGTGAAAAAGTTCTAACAAGGGAATGAAAATTCTCCTTTACTATATTAAAACATAAAGCTGAAAATTAATTCTGTCATTTTTTCACAGGGCTGCATGAGTTTAAACAAATGACTCCACAGCTCTCACACTCAGAGAAAAACCCTCTGTCTCACAGTAAGTAAAGACGTAACAATGCTAATCATTAATTTGCTGATAGACTTTTTTTTAAAGTTATTGTTTCGGGCTTTTTGTGCCTTTAATGGACAGTGCAGTAGAGAGAGGGGCGTTCATGACATCCTGACTAAGTCTCCAGTAAATCATACTGATCAATCATCTGTGCAATCCTCAATATTGTGTTGTTCTCTCTCTATTGTGTTACAGCTTCTGTCCTCAGGATTGTGCTGCTGGGGAAAAGTGATGACAAAAAGACAAAACTTGGGAACTTGATCATTGGAAACCAAGTTTTTCATTCCCAAAAACAAATCAAACACTGCGTGGCCTCCTGTGGAGAGTGGAGAGGAAAACCATTAACAGTGGTGAAAGCTCCAGACATGTTCAGTCTGTCTGATGAAACCATGAGAGAAGAGGTGAAGAAGTGTGAGACTCTTTGTTCTCCTGGACCAAATGTTCTGCTGCTGTTAGTGAAACCTTCTGATTTCACTGAGGAGAACAGACGAACACTGAAGTTCATCCTGAGTCTGTTTGGTCCAGATGCTTTTAAACACTCGATGGTCGTCATGACACATGATGGGATTGAAACAAGTGTCTCTCTTAATGAACTCCTTAAAGATTGTGGAGGACGGCACTACAGGATGTCTGAAGATAAATATGAATCATTAATGACAAAGATTGAAGAAACTGCAAATGAAAACGATGAGACCCCCCCACCTGCAAGTGAACACATGAAACCAGCTTTAAACCTGGTTCTGTGTGGGAGGAGAGGAGCAGGGAAGACTTCAGCAGCCGAGGCCATTTTAGGTCAGACAGAGCTTCATTCAGTCTCCAACTCATCAGAGTGTGTTAAACATCAGGGAGAGGTGAGAGGACGTCAGGTTTCCCTGGTGGAGCTTCCTGCCTTGTATGGAAAACCTCAGGAGGAAGTGATGAAGGAATCATTCAGGTGTATCTCCCTCTGTGATCCTGAGGGCGTCCATGCCTTCATCCTGGTCCTACCTGTGGGTCCCCTCACTGATGAAGACAAGGGAGAGTTAGAGACCATCCAGAACTCATTCAGCTCTCCAGTCAATGACTTCACCATGATTCTGTTCACTGTGGAGTCAGATCCTGCAGCTCCAGCTGTTGTTGACTTTATAAGAAAGAACAGAGACATCCAGGATCTGCTTCAGAGCTGTGGAGGAAGATCTGTTGTTGTCAACGTCAAGGACAAACAGCAGATCTCTGAGATGTTGGAGGCTGTGGACAAGATGAGACACAATAAGGACTCACCATGCTGCTACACAACTGAGACATTTGCACATGCCCAAATAGGAAAGATTGTACAACTAGAGAAACATATCACTGCTCAACAGGCGGAACTTGAAAAATTTGAAAACAAAAGAGAAAAAATCTGTAAGTACTTAAAGTTTCATGTTTGTCCTAAATCACATCCTATGTTACACTCGCTAGTCTGCACTGCAGCAATTACTGACATAAAGTCATACTGACCTTTTTTTTTTTATCACACTAATTCTTTTATTACATGTTGCAGGTGATGAAGAGACTCAGAGTTCAGAGCGTCTCAGGATCGTGCTGATAGGAAAGACTGGAAGTGGAAAGAGCTCTTCAGGAAACACCATTCTGGGAAGAAGAGAGTTTAAAGCTGAATCAAGTCAAACATCAGTCACCAAGTTTTGTCAGAAAGCACAGAGTGAAGTGGACGGTCGTCCTGTTGTTGTGCTCGACACTCCTGGTCTGTTTGATAATAGTTTGTCTCATGAACAGGTTAATGAGGAGATGGTGAAGTGCATCAGTCTTCTGGCTCCAGGACCACATGTCTTCCTGTTGGTGTTACAGATTGGACGACTCACACCAGAGGAGAAGGAGACGCTGAAACTCATTAAGGAAGGTTTTGGGAAAAATTCTGAAAAGTTCACCATCATTCTTTTAACTGGTGGTGACTCACTGCATGAAGATGAGCTGTCCATTGAAGATTACATTAAAGAGAAATGTGATGATTCCTTTAAGAAGCTGATCTCTGACTGTGGAGGAAGATACCATGTGTTTAATAACCGTGAAAAACAAAACCACAGACAAGTCAGTGAGCTGATAAACAGGATTGATACCATGGTGAAGGAAAATGGAGGCAGCTGCTACACTAATGAGATGCTGCAAGAGGCTGAAGCAGCGATACAGAAAGAAGTGGAGAAGATCCTGAAGGAGAAGGAAGAAGAGATGAAGAGAGAGAGGGAGGAACTAGAAAGAAAACATGAGGAAGAAATGCAAAAAATGAAATGTAGAATGGAGGAACAAAGAGCAGAAATTGAACAGGAGAGAAAACAGAGAGATAAACAACTCAAGGAAAAGGAGGAAAACATACAGAAGGAGCGAGAGCAGAGAAACAAAGAAAAGGAGAAGAGAGAAAAGGAGGACAGGAAGAAGAAAAAGCAGGAAGAAATCCAAAGACAACAGTGGGAGGAAAAACTTGAAGCTTTGGAGAAAAAAATAAAATCAGAATCCAAAGAAAAAGAAACAATTGATAAAGAGTTGGTGCAGAGTAGAGAAGAAATGAGAAGAGAAAGAGAGAACTGGGAGAGGGAAAGAACTGACTGGTGGGACAAACGATATTGTGACGCCAAGAAAAGCCGACAGATGGAAAAAATTAAAATTCAAAAGCTCCAAGAAGAATATGAAGTGGAAAAAGAAAAATATGAAAAGAAAAGAAAAGAAGAAGATCGAATCAGAAGAGAACAAGAAGAGAAGGAGAGAAAAGAATTAGAGGGAAACTATAAGAAAAAACTGGAGGAAACGAAGAAGAAATATGAAGAAGAGGCCAGAAAACAAGCTGAAGAATTCAATGAGTTCAGACAGAAATACACCAAAGACTTTGAAGCTCTGATGGAAAAACATGATGAAGAACTCAAGACTCTGAAGCATCAACATGAGAAAGAAATACAAGAGACAAAGGAGACACACAGCAAAGATTACAATCTGTTACACAATCTCTCCAGTCACAAAGAAAAGGAACTGAAAGAAGAAATTGAGCGAAAAGAAAAATTAGTTCAAGATGAAATGAATGAAAAAACAAAACTAAAAGATGAAATGAAAGACAAAGAAAAACAACTCAGAGAACTGGAGGACTTGAAGAAAAAGCAACAACAAGAAATTACTGATGAAATGAATGAAAAAACAAAACTAAAAGATGAAATGAAGGACAAAGAAAAACAACTCAGAGAACTGGAGGACTTGAAGAAAAAGCAACAACAAGAAATTACTGATGAAATGAATGAAAAAACAAAACTAAAAGATGAAATGAAGGACAAAGAAAAACAACTCAGAGAACTGGAGGACTTGAAGAAAAAGCAACAACAAGA
>NW_019522674.1:69682-72746 GCF_002814215.2 Seriola lalandi dorsalis
ATAATGAAGATAGGTTTTTGACACAGATCATCAGAACCTATGACCCCATTGTGTCTGGAAACTGAACAAAATTAGCAACTTATTATTGTCAGGTACTTCACCTTATTAGAGAATTAATAATGTTAATATCAACCACTGACACAAAGTAGGCTGACATCCATGCAGCAACAGTCACAGAATAACGGTGTAAATGGTGTAAATGACACATAGCAGCTAGCTCCATAAAACAATGGAGAAAATACTGTAGCCTAGCTAACTGACATGAGTTGTGTATATATCAAGTGAGCTAGGTCAACTATACAACAAATCTCTCTGCTACAAAATACACATGACAAGTACGGTCACCTGAAACAAAAGACGGACTTGATGCAAAAATGTAAATCCTCATCTCAGAGAGGTTGATGATCGATTTGTCTTGATGCCCTTTATCAGTCTATTAACACTAGTTTGTAATAGTTACAACATAAATGGAACATGTGCATATACAGTACATCAGCCCCACTCTCATCTGATCTGAAAGCTCCAGTGTGTGGGATTTGGTGCCATCTAGTGGTGAGGTTTCAGATTGCAACCAGCTGAATACCCCTCAAAATCTACAGTAAAACTAGTCAGTCTTTGAATCCTACAGGTAGAGTAATGTATTCCTCTTCAGTGGATAAAATATGAACTCAATATGAACTGATAATCTATGGTATAAAAAAAATGGGGGCGTGTGAACTACCTGGAATTTAAAGAAATCAATGAAACCAGCTTTGTACTTTCTGACAGAAAAGTAGCTTATACAAGACAATAGATGAAAACAGGGGTAAATACATGGTGAATTATTTGTTGTTTGTTTTTGGGGTTTGTCCCTTAATGTTTTCTGTGTATTTAAACGTCTCTATTTTTGTCCTTATTCACTGTGGAAAAATATATTAGTTTCAATGTGTGTATTGTGCGGTGAAGAATGACACTGTGGCAACCAGCAGTGACTTTGTAGAGTTTATATACCTGAAACATGTAATAATAAAACCCTCAGTGATATATGAATGGATATTTGACATAATACACAACATTTTATATTTACCAAAAACATGTACGTCATATTAATTCGTGGGTTGGCTGTTTCGGAAATGTGCAAGAGTCATTGACTTTCTTCAATGTAAAAAAATATTACTTTTATTAGATTAGATTCAACTTTACTAAGAATGAAATGCATTTTAGCATCTAACCAGGAAACCAAATTCAAAAAGCGGTAAAGTGTACATATATGTAGAGATATACAATGTGTATATACATATATATATATCAGTGAGGGGTATGAACAAAGAGATGGAGATGGATATGTTTATGCACTCTTGGTCATATGTACAGTAAATACAGTATAATATTAAAGTAAACAGTATGGATATTGTATATATATGTATTGGTATGTGAGAGCATAAATAATGCAGGTAAGTGGGTGAGTCAGTTTTAATATTTATGGTCTAAATCAATGTGCAACATAAAAATATAAACTATGATGTACAGTATATTCAGGTGGGTGGAGGTGTATTCATGTGATTATATGTTTTAAATACACATACTACAGCATATCTCTATCTAATTTCAATCATGTATTCTTATTCGGCTTCACTGTATTTAAACACATCTTTATTAATTATTGTTATTTGTTATTAATATTCTTGGTGATTAGAGTTATCAGAATTAATAATGTTGTATAAACCCAGTATGAACATGGTCAATTAATTTGATAACATTTACTACTACTATTCATTATTATTATTATTATTATTATTATTATTATTATTATTATTAATATTAGTGGTAGTAGTAGTAGTAGTAGTAGTAATAGTAGTAGTAGTAGTAGTAGGCTGATATGTCCAAAATAATCACTAAATCAAGGAATCAATCTACAATCATCCATCAACGTTTTTCATGTTAGTTTATTTTGTTTTAATGATTTTATTTTGGTATTTCCGGGTGTGATAGTCGCTGCTCAGTAGTTAGATGATGTTACTTTCAGTTTCGTCCTGGACGGTCGAACAGAGGAAAAAGTTCAGCTCATCATTAAACGCATTTAAAATCAAGTAATTAAAGTTGCTCCATGTAGCATCGGTTCTGTGGGTGGATCAATAGAAGCGATCAGGCGATTTTAACCTTTAACACCGATCATTTTACCGCGCGAGGGCACGAATGGATTGATCATTGATCATTGATCGTTTGGTGAGTTCACGTTCTGAGTTTCTTATTATCACAGTAACCGGACACAGTTTTCTCAGACTCGACAGAAAACACAAACACACTGACTCTGTTTAATCTTCAGGTAAAAGCGCACGTTCAGGTTCACGTTCAGGTGTTTGACGCAACCGGGAAACGTTTTCTCTGCGTCTCGTTCTCAACAGAGAATGTTTTATATCAGACTCATATAAACCTTACAGCCGCCATGTTGAATTGAAGTCTGTGATCGAGGCCTACCTGTCGATCATTTCCTCATTCAGCTCCATGTGATCACTTACATTTTATTTAAATATTTCACATTCACTACATTATGCATATATATATGTCCCAGTAGTGTCAGTATTAATAGTTTTAGTATCTGCAGTGTAACTTATTATTTTTCTATACATTTCATTTAGTCAGTGCCTTGTAGAGACGTGTCGACCTAATGACCTCTACATGTTAATATTTAACGGATGAAGTTTAAACCTCAGATCCACAGATATGTTTTATAATGTTTTTTCAGTAACTGTAACAGATTACAATTATATTTATTTTGTAGTTTAATTATGTTTAAGTAGTTAGTCCACAACACTGGTTTTAATCATGTCTTTTCTCTGCAGAGTTGCTGTGAGGCTTGAAGGTAAAACCAAAGAATTTATTTTATCCAGCAAGACACCGACAAACTTCCCTGAGTCATCATGCCACCTCAGCTGAACTTAATGTTGGTGTGTCATTAATCATCATGAATGTTTGGAATAAACTGAGGCTGCAGAGAAAAGTTAGTAAAGCTAGTTAAAGTAAAGTGACGCTGTAGATGCAACTAACGATTTAATGTGAATTAAATATAAAAGTAAAGCACACT
>NW_019522674.1:72888-74325 GCF_002814215.2 Seriola lalandi dorsalis
ACAGTGTCAGTGTGTCGTGACGCGTTCATGCTTGTGTTGTGATGATTGTGATGCTGCTGCCGTCTTACAGGAGCGGTGGTGACTCCTCAGAGGTCAGAGGTCGCGGTGCAGCAGTAGGTGAGTTTCTCTGAGGTGCACTTCAACATTATTCAGTTAACACTGTGCAGCTGTGCGCTTCATTCAGGTTCTTGTCTCTGTTGCGTCCAGCAGGGTGACGTCATGGCGGCTGCAGCACCTGGTGAGTCCAGTCTGACTTTGATACCCGTGTCACTCCTTCCAGGAAATAGACGACACCACGACTCGCTGTCACTGATGGATTTATTCATCTTCTGCACTTCATCATCTCAGACGCCACTGTTGAACTAATCAGATACATAACATTGTTTAAAGTAATTAAACAAACAAGAGTAATTTAAATTACAACAAACTACAGAAAAGTGTCTTCACATGAACAAGAAGGAATGAATGGACTGAAAATGAATCTTAAAAACAGGAAGTGCGTCATGTTTAACTTAAACATTAACAGAGATAAAAACTAAGGCTGCGGTGGAGAAGTCTAAATAATCTCCACTTCTCCTCGACCTTGATAGAAAACATGGTGAGGAAAGAAGAAGGACAGATGTGAAGGAGAGTTAATCAGGAATCTGACTGCACTTACACGAGCGTGTTTCTTTAACTAACTTTATTTATAACACATGGAGGATAAATTCTCCTTCACTAACCACAGAAACCAACAGGACGGAAATGTTGAATAAGAAAACATGAGAGAAAAATACAAGTAGAGAAATTTGAGTCATTGAAATAAAATATAGAAAATATTAACTGAGCACGAGATCTTAATAAATTATATTCAGACGTAAGTAGCGACAGTTTCCTGACATTTTCATACATTTGTTAAGTGGAAAAAATTAATCTTTGCTTCTACATGTACATGTGTCTGCTGAGGTGAAACTACAACGGTGCGTCGCTTTAAATGTTGTTGCAGCAAGAAATTGTGGGACGACATTTCTCCTTTCCTTTCATAAAGGAAGCTCCAGCGTTTCCTCTGCTGAAGGAGATAAGGTAGGAAGCACTGAAGCTCCTTTCCTCAGCCCTGATCATGAAGCTGCTGCTCAGATACTTCAGCTCATTTCACTCAGTTTGAACCTTCAGGAGAAAAAGACTTTTCGACCGCAGCCTAACTTTCCTTCAACATGTGTTCCTCCGAAGGAAACTGTCCCCGTGCAACACAGGCGCAAACTTAGTTCCTACGTTCTGCTTACAGCCAATACAAATAGAAGAAAATTCATAAAAATAAATCATATAAATAATGTGTGCAAAATAAGAAAATATCAAATGACAACATAAATATATTTTATGGCAGTTAAAACCCATTTAATTCAAAAATTGTGATTCTCCTCTTATTGAAATTGAGTCGATTGAAGAATACATCAAAGA
>NW_019522674.1:77529-78316 GCF_002814215.2 Seriola lalandi dorsalis
CGTCCAGTAAAAACAACTTTAACTGGGGGAAATATTAAAAATATAAAACCTTGGATTCGTCCTCCAGGACAGACGGACGTGATGTTGGACAGAATGAACAGAGATGCAGCATCAGGAAGATGTTCTACCTCTGCAGGCCTCTCAGTTAAAAACACATTGTGATGGATCCAAACGTCATGAGGAGCAAAACTCAGGAGCCACAGAGGAGGAGGATGATGATGAAGAAGGCCAGAGCTTATCAGATGATGACATGATTGACGGATGGATGATGGATGGAGGAAGTGGTGGCTCAAGTTTTATTTGTCAGTTTTCTTGTTCAAGATCAAATTCATATTCGGTCTAACATTTGTTTTTCTGTGGTGATGTTTCCAAAAAGAAGAGAAGACAATAGAAGACAATAGAAGACAATAGAGGACAATAGAAGACAATAGAGGACAATAAATCTTGTCTTCAGCTGTTGGTCCTGATTTGCAGGATTTACTCGCAGCTTGAAACCGACACAAACAGTTTTAAAGTTGTAACATCAGATAAAATCGTCTGATGCAGGACGAAGAACCAGACGAACGTCACACTGACACATTCAAACTGAAGATAAACAAACATCGATCAATGAACTCTCACACACGTGACTGAGATTTACACGAGTAAACAAACAAACAAAAACAACATAAAACCATTTAAATCCCAAAGTGTGAATATTTGATGTCTATATGCGTTAATAATATATAATATTATATTATATATATTAACTTAATTAATTATATATTATATAAAGGGACATATATGT